>NW_028283632.1:600000-792031 GCF_059441095.1 Idiotropiscis lumnitzeri | reverse complement strand
GTAAGATCATTGTCTTGAGTCTTTTCTGACTAATTTTCAGTCGGATTCGTCAAAAGGGCACCGTGCAGTACGTGAAAATTAAAATAAAAACAAATTTTTGATTCCACTTGGCGGCACTGTGTGTATAACAAAATAATAACATTACGATGTCTTCAGGTCGGGACGTTTTATTTACAGGTGAAGGTTTGGATTTTTAGGAGCATGTGCAGGGGAGTTATTAAGCATTCATTTATTTGTATTAGGTTCATTTTGTCTTCTTATTATTGATATTTGACTGATTCATTAAAAGCAGACAATTATGTTTTAGGTTAATTTTTTACCTGACATGTTTCGGCGAGTCTTTCGCCTTCTTCAGAGTGTCGCATGATGGTGTCTTGAGCTGATGTTCCATGAGGGTGTGACTTACCTGTCAAAAAAATGAAAAAAATCAGAGCAGTAAAAGAACAAGCACAACATGAACATTACAAATCAGCAATCACTGACCACTGCAAAAGGGAAAACCACATCATGGACCGGGAGAAGGGCAGGGTCATCCGCACAGAAGAGAACAAACAACAGCGCTGGATCAGAGAGGCCATTGAGATCTGCAAGCGAGGCATAAAAACCATGAACAGAGACAAGGGAGCCTTCATCCTCTCTACCACCTGGACCAGCATCTTGGCGGAGTGAACGGACAGCGGGGGGCGTGACTTGCCTTCATTCTTGTGACAGGTAAGTCACGCCCTCATGGAACATCAGCTGATAAAGACGGGTCACAAGACAGCATCATGTGACACTCTGAAGAAGGCGAAAGACTTTCGTATTGTGACATGCTCAAGGCCTAAACACTCATCCGAGCAAATATAAGGTAGATTTTGTTCACCTGCCCGGAGAAAAACATCAACGAAAATAATTTGTATTTGTTTTAACCAGTTGGTGGCGCTACCACTGCGATCAAAAATAAGTTGGCAGCCGTCTTCAGGGCCTGAATATCCTCAAATGTGAAAAATTTCGAGAAGATGGATCATCTGAATCATTTTGCAGGAACTTTTGTTGCCACGGAGAATAATCAGACTCTGCGGCACCGTAATAGCCACGCCCTTCGAAGGAAAGTCACAAAAATAGGGATAGAGTAAGATCAATGTCTTGAGTCTTTTCTAGCCAATTTTCAATCAGATTCGTTAAAAGGGCACCGTGCAGTACGTCAAAATGTAAAAAATGATATTGATTGGCGCAAGGTGTATAACTGAATATAAACATATAGATGTCTTCAGGTACAGACTTTTTATGTACATGTGAAGTTTTGGATTTTTAGCAGCATGTGCAGGAGAGTTATTAAGCATTTTGTCCATTGCGGCGAAGGAAATCTTAAGTGAAAACTTTGAAGCCCCGCCCCCGTCATATAGTATTTCGGAAACAAAAAATTTTAGCCCCAGTGTTTGTCCCAGGTCTTCAGATGCTACAGACAGAATTTTAAGGCAATCAGATGAAGCCTTTAGGATCAGGGTGCAAAAGAATGACCCCTGTAAACATGCAAAAAAGGGCAAAAGTCGGACTTTCAAAAATTCATAACTCACTTCCTGTTCATATTAGACGTTAAAATATCAAATTTTTCGCCATGCCCGATGAGACTGCCAAGTTTGGTGAGTTTTTGTGCATGTTTCGGGGGTCAAAAAATGCGATCGAACAATCGGAAAAATAATAATAATAATAATTTCTACAAAAACAATAGGGACTTCGCAGCGGTCGCTGCTCAGGCCCTAATAATAATAATAATAATATTAATAATAATAAAAGTAATAATATTTTCTACAAAAACAATAGGGACCTCGCAGCCGTCGCAGCTCGGGCCCTAATAACAATTTCTAGAAAAACAATAGGGACCTCGCAGCGGTCACTGCTCGGGCCCTAATAATAATAATAATAAAAATAATAATAATTTCCACAAAAACAATGGGGACCTCGTAGCGGTCGCTGCTCAGGCCCTAATAATAATTTCTACAAAAACAATAGGGACCTCGCCGCCGTCGCTGCTCGGGCCCCAATAATAATTTCTACACAAAGTCCATTGTGGTGACCCGCCCCCTTTTAAGTAAATTCAAAATGGCCGACTTCCTGTAAAACCTAGCTCATTGCTCCAAGAGACTTTTTTGTAGGTCTTGGTCTTATACATACAGTGAACCCTCGCTACTTCGCGGTTCACCTTTCGCGGGTTCAGTGCTTCGCGGGTCTAAAAAATATTCGGGGGCATTGTAGTTTCGCCGAGCGGCACGACGGGGCGCTGGAGCGGTTAGACGGCCGGCGTGCGCCGAAGAAGAGCGTGGGCGAAGAGGAGAGTGGACGAAGAAGAGCACGTTCTCCCGGACACGATCTGGTGGCGACGTTTCGCGCGGTTCGGACCGTACCAGAGCTCCGGCCGGCGTGCGTGGCAGTTAAGCCGTAGAGGAGCACCTTCCCCGGGCACGGGCGGTGCCAAGCGGCCCCTAAGTTTAACCGAATGGAAGCTCCGGAGGAGGAGGGCATGCTCGCGTCACAGTAAGCCGAAGAGGAGCACCTTCCCCGGGCACGGGCGGTTCCAAGCGGCCCCTAAGTTTAACCGAATGGAAGCTCCGGAGGAGGAGGGCATGCTCGCGTCACAGTAAGCCGAAGAGGAGCACCTTCCCCGGGCACGGGCGGTTCCAAGCGGCCCCTAAGTTTAACTGAATGGAAGCTCCGGAGGAGGAGGGCATTCTCGCGTCACAGTAAGCCGAAGAGGAGCACCTTCCCCGGGCACGGGCGGTGCCAAGCGGCCCCTAAGTTTAACCGAATGGAAGTTCCGGGGGAGGAGGGCGGGCGTGTGTCACAGTTAAGCCGAATTGGAGCACCTCTTCCGCCCGGGCACGAGCGGAGCGCGAGGCTGTCAGTGATGAATGAATAAATGAATAAATAAATAAAGAATGCCACCTTTCATTTCACAGGGCACACCGGACGGCGTACCAGCAGGTAAAAGTCGGAGTAATTAAATAAATACAAAAAGAATGGCTGGGGAATAAAAAAATAATACGTTTTAATAATAATTTGGTTTTTTTTGTTATAACATGAATTTCACTCTCTCTCTCCCCGTATATATATATATATATATATTATATATATATATATATATATATATATATATATATATATATATATATTTATTATATATATTGTATATTTTTTTTAAGCATTTTTGAAGGTGCGCCGCTACTTCGCGGATTTTCAGTTTTCGCGGGTGGTCTCGGTCCCCATTAACCGCGATAACCGAGGGTTCACTGTACTCCATAAAATTTACAAAAAGCGAGGTGAAACACTCAATCAGGGCTGCTTTTTTGAACATTTCTCAAGGGCCATGGCGAGCCATTTAAAAAAAGCTGCACAACTAACGTATAAAATATTGATAAATTTGCTCGGCCTGATGTGTGTGTAAAGTTTCACGAGTTGTCGTTCATATTTAGAACCTCATAATCAGCGTTGTTTTATTGCCGAACAGTGCAATGCCACTCCCACAACTTTTCACGAAAAAGGACTAATTTCGTATTGTGACATCCTCATGGCCGAAACAGTCATCCGAGCATATATGAGGGCGACCTTGTTGAGTTGCACGGAGAAAAACATCCAAGAAAATAACTTGTATTAGCTTTTACCAGTTGGTGGCGCTACTACTACGATGAAAAATAAGTCGGTAGATGTCTTCAGGGCTGAAGTATCCTCAAATGTGTACAACTTCGAGAAGATAGGATCATCTGAGTCATGTTGCCGGAGCTTTTGTTGCCACAGAGTACAATCGGACTTTTCAGCACCGTAATAGCCACGCCTTTTGCCAAAACGTCACAAAATTCGGCAGAGAGTAAGATCATTGTCTTGAGTCTTTTCTGACTAATTTTCAGTCGGATTCGTCAAAAGGGCACCGTGCAGTACGTGAAAATTAAAATAAAAACAAATTTTTGATTCCACTTGGCGGCGCTGTGTGTATAACAAAATAATAACATTAAGATGTCTTCAGGTCGGGACGTTTTATTTACAGGTGAAGGTTTGGATTTTTAGGAGCATGTGCAGGGGAGTTATTAAGCATTCATTTATTTGTATTAGGTTCATTTTGTCTTCTTATTATTGATATTTGACTGATTCATTAAAAGCAGACAATTATGTTTTAGGTTAATTTTTTACCTGACATGTTTCGGCGAGTCTTTTGCCTTCTTCAGAGTGTCGCATGATGGTGTCTTGAGACCCGTCTTTATCAGCTGATGTTCCATGAGGGTGTGACTTACCTGTCAAAAAAATTAAAAAATCAGAGCAGTAAAAGAACAAGCACAACATGAACATTACAAATCAGCAATCACTGACCGCTGCAAAAGGGAAAACCACATCATGGACCGGGAGAAGGGCAGGGTCATCCGCACCGAAGAGAATAAACAACAGCGCTGGATCAGAGAGGCCATTGAGATCTGCAAGCGAGGCATAAAAACCATGAACAGAGACAAGGGAGCCTTCATCCTCTCTACCACCTGGAGCAGCATTTTGGCGGAGTGAACGGACAGCGGGGGGCGTGACTTGCCTTCATTCTTGTGACAGGTAAGTCACGCCCTCATGGAACATCAGCTGATAAAGACGGGCCACAAGACACCATCATGTGACACTCTGAAGAAGGCGAAAGACTTTCGTATTGTGACATCCTCAAGGCCTAAACACTCATCCGAGCAAATGTAAGGTAGATTTTGTTAACCTGCCCGGAGAAAAAAATCAACGAAAATAATTTGTATTTGTTTTAACCAGTTGGTGGCGCTACCACTGCGATCAAAAATAAGTTGGCAGCCGTCTTCAGGGCCTGAATATCCTCAAATGTGAAAAATTTCGAGAAGATGGATCATCTGAATCATTTTGCAGGAACTTTTGTTGCCACGGAGAATAATCAGACTCTGCGGCACCGTAATAGCCACGCCCTTCGAAGGAAAGTCACAAAAATAGGGATAGAGTAAGATCAATGTCTTGAGTCTTTTCTAGCCAATTTTCAATCAGATTCGTTAAAAGGGCACCGTGCAGTACGTCAAAATGTAAAAAATGATATTGATTGGCGCAAGGTGTATAACTGAATATAAACATATAGATGTCTTCAGGTACAGACTCTTTATGTACATGTGAAGTTTTGGATTTTTAGCAGCATGTGCAGGAGAGTTATTAAGCATTTTGTCCATTGCGGCGAAGGAAATCTTAAGTGAAAACTTTGATGCCCCGCCCCCGTCATATAGTATTTCGGAAACAAAAAATATTAGCCCCAGTGTTTGTCCCAGGTCTTCAGAAGCTACAGACAGAATTTTAAGGCAATCAGATGAAGCCTTTAGGATCAGGGTGCAAAAGAATGACCCCTGTAAACATGCAAAAAAGGGCAAAAGTCGGACTTTCAAAAATTCATAACTCACTTCTTGTTCATATTAGACATTAAAATATCAAATTTTTCGCCATGCCCGATGAGACTGCCAACTTTGGTGAGTTTTTGTGCATGTTTCGGGGGTCAAAAATGCGATCGAACAATCGGAAAAATAATAATAATAATAATTTCTACAAAAACAATAGGGACTTCGCAGCGGTCGCTGCTCAGGCCCTAATAATAATAATAATAATTATAATAAAAGTAATAATATTTTCTACAAAAACAATAGGGACCTCGCCGCGGTCGCTGCTCGGGCCCCAATAATAATTTCTACACAAAGTCCATTGTGGTGACCCGCCCCCTTTTAAGTAAATTCAAAATGGCCGACTTCCTGTAAAACCTAGCTCATTGCTCCAAGAGACTTTTTTGTAGGTCTTGGTCTTATACATACAGTGAACCCTCGCTACTTCGCGGTTCACCTTTCGCGGGTTCAGTGCTTCGCGGGTCTAAAAAATATTCGGGGGCATTGTAGTTTCGCCGAGCGGCACGACGGGGCGCTGGAGCGGTTAGACGGCCGGCGTGCGCCGAAGAAGAGCGTGGGCGAAGAGGAGAGTGGACGAAGAAGAGCACGTTCCCCCGGACACGATCGGTGGCGACGTTTCGCGCGGTTCGGACCGTACCAGAGCTCCGGCCAGCGTGCGTGGCAGTTAAGCCGTAGAGGAGCACCTTCCCCGGGCACGGGCGGTGCCAAGCGGCCCCTAAGTTTAACCGAATGGAAGCTCCGGAGGAGGAGGGCATGCTCGCGTCACAGTAAGCCGAAGAGGAGCACCTTCCCCGGGCACGGGCGGTTCCAAGCGGCCCCTAAGTTTAACCGAATGGAAGCTCCGGAGGAGGAGGGCATGCTCGCGTCACAGTAAGCCGAAGAGGAGCACCTTCCCCGGGCACGGGCGGTTCCAAGCGGCCCCTAAGTTTAACCGAATGGAAGCTCCGGAGGAGGAGGGCATGCTCGCGTCACAGTAAGCCGAAGAGGAGCACCTTCCCCGGGCACGGGCGGTGCCAAGCGGCCCCTAAGTTTAACCGAATGGAAGCTCCGGGGGAGGAGGACGGGCGTGTGTCACAGTTAAGCCAAATTGGAGCACCTCTTCTGCCCGGGCACGAGCGGAGCGCGAGGCTGTCAGTTATGAATGAATAAATGAATAAATAAATAAAGAATGCCACCTTTCATTTCACAGGGCACACCGGACGGCGTACCAGCAGGTAAAAGTCGGAGTAATTAAATAAATACAAAAAGAATGGCTGGGGAATAAAAAAATAATACGTTTTAATAATAATTTGGTTTTTTTGTTATAACATGAATTTCACTCTCTCTCTCCCCGTATATATATTTATATATATATATATATATATATATATATATATTTATATATTTATTATATATATTGTATATTTTTTTTAAGCATTTTTGAAGGTGCGCCGCTACTTCGCGGATTTTCAGTTTTCGCGGGTGGTCTCGGTCCCCATTAACCGCGATAACCGAGGGTTCACTGTACTCCATAAAATTTACAAAAAGCGAGGTGAAACACTCAACCAGAGCTGCTTTTTTTTAACATTTCTCGAGGGCCATGGCGAGCCATTTCAAAAAAGCTGCACAACTAACTTATAAAATATTGATAAATTTGCTCGGCCTGATGTGTGTGTAAAGTTTTACGAGTTGTCGTTCATATTTAGAACCTCATAATCAGCTTTGTTTTATTGCCGAACAGTGCAATGCCACTCCCACAACTTTTCACGAAAAATCACGAATTTCGTATTGTGACATCCTCATGGCCGAAACAGTCATCCGAGCATATATGAGGGCGACCTTGTTGAGTTGCACGGAGAAAAACATCCAAGAAAATAACTTGTATTAGCTTTTACCAGTTGGTGGCGCTACTACTACGATGTAAAATAAGTTGGTAGATGTCTTCAGGGCTGAAGTATCCTCAAATGTGTACAACTTCGAGAAGATAGGATCATCTGAGTCATGTTGCCGGAGCTTTTGTTGCCACAAAGTACAATCGGACTTTTCAGCACCTTAATAGCCACGCCTTTTGCCAAAACGTCACAAAATTCGGCAGAGAGTAAGATCATTGTCTTGAGTCTTTTCTGACTAATTTTCAGTCGGATTCGTCAAAAGGGCACCGTGCAGTACGTGAAAATTAAAATAAAAACAAATTTTTGATTCCACTTGGCGGCACTGTGTGTATAACAAAATAATAGCATTAAGATGTCTTCAGGTCGGGACGTTTTATTTACAGGTGAAGGTTTGGATTTTTAGGAGCATGTGCAGGGGAGTTATTAAGCATTCATTTATTTGTATTAGGTTCATTTTGTCTTCTTATTATTGATATTTGACTGATTCATTAAAAGCAGACAATTATGTTTTAGGTTAATTTTTTACCTGACATGTTTCGGCGAGTCTTTCGCCTTCTTCAGAGTGTCGCATGATGGTGTCTTGAGACCCGTCTTTATCAGCTGATGTTCCATGAGGGTGTGACTTACCTGTCAAAAAAATGAAAAATCAGAGCAGTAAAAGAACAAGCACAACATGAACATTACAAATCAGCAATCACTGACCACTGCAAAAGGGAAAACCACATCATGGACCGGGAGAAGGGCAGGGTCATCCGCACCGAAGAGAACAAACAACAGCGCTGGATCAGAGAGGCCATTGAGATCTGCAAGCGAGGCATAAAAACCATGAACAGAGACAAGGGAGCCTTCATCCTCTCTACCACCTGGAGCAGCATTTTGGCGGAGTGAACGGACAGCGGGGGCGTGACTTGCCTTCGTTCTTGTGACAGGTAAGTCACGCCCTCATGGAACATCAGCTGATAAAGACGGGCCACAAGACACCATCATGTGACACTCTGAAGAAGGCAAAAGACTTTCGTATTGTGACATCCTCAAGGCCTAAACACTCATCCGAGCAAATGTAAGGTAGATTTTGTTAACCTGCCCGGAGAAAAAAATCAACGAAAATAATTTGTATTTGTTTTAACCAGTTGGTGGCGCTACCACTGCGATCAAAAATAAGTTGGCAGCCGTCTTCAGGGCCTGAATATCCTCAAATGTGAAAAATTTCGAGAAGATGGATCATCTGAATCATTTTGCAGGAACTTTTGTTGCCACGGAGAATAATCAGACTCTGCGGCACCGTAATAGCCACGCCCTTCGAAGGAAAGTCACAAAAATAGGGATAGAGTAAGATCAATGTCTTGAGTCTTTTCTAGCCAATTTTCAATCAGATTCGTTAAAAGGGCACCGTGCAGTACGTCAAAATGTAAAAAATGATATTGATTGGCGCAAGGTGTATAACTGAATATAAACATATAGATGTCTTCAGGTACAGACTCTTTATGTACATGTGAAGTTTTGGATTTTTAGCAGCATGTGCAGGAGAGTTATTAAGCATTTTGTCCATTGCGGCGAAGGAAATCTTAAGTGAAAACTTTGATGCCCCGCCCCCGTCATATAGTATTTCGGAAACAAAAAATATTAGCCCCAGTGTTTGTCCCAGGTCTTCAGAAGCTACAGACAGAATTTTAAGGCAATCAGATGAAGCCTTTAGGATCAGGGTGCAAAAGAATGACCCCTGTAAACATGCAAAAAAGGGCAAAAGTCGGACTTTCAAAAATTCATAACTCACTTCTTGTTCATATTAGACATTAAAATATCAAATTTTTCGCCATGCCCGATGAGACTGCCAACTTTGGTGAGTTTTTGTGCATGTTTCGGGGGTCAAAAATGCGATCGAACAATCGGAAAAATAATAATAATAATAATTTCTACAAAAACAATAGGGACTTCGCAGCGGTCGCTGCTCAGGCCCTAATAATAATAATAATAATTATAATAAAAGTAATAATATTTTCTACAAAAACAATAGGGACCTCGCCGCGGTCGCTGCTCGGGCCCCAATAATAATTTCTACACAAAGTCCATTGTGGTGACCCGCCCCCTTTTAAGTAAATTCAAAATGGCCGACTTCCTGTAAAACCTAGCTCATTGCTCCAAGAGACTTTTTTGTAGGTCTTGGTCTTATACATACAGTGAACCCTCGCTACTTCGCGGTTCACCTTTCGCGGGTTCAGTGCTTCGCGGGTCTAAAAAATATTCGGGGGCATTGTAGTTTCGCCGAGCGGCACGACGGGGCGCTGGAGCGGTTAGACGGCCGGCGTGCGCCGAAGAAGAGCGTGGGCGAAGAGGAGAGTGGACGAAGAAGAGCACGTTCCCCCGGACACGATCGGTGGCGACGTTTCGCGCGGTTCGGACCGTACCAGAGCTCCGGCCAGCGTGCGTGGCAGTTAAGCCGTAGAGGAGCACCTTCCCCGGGCACGGGCGGTGCCAAGCGGCCCCTAAGTTTAACCGAATGGAAGCTCCGGAGGAGGAGGGCATGCTCGCGTCACAGTAAGCCGAAGAGGAGCACCTTCCCCGGGCACGGGCGGTTCCAAGCGGCCCCTAAGTTTAACCGAATGGAAGCTCCGGAGGAGGAGGGCATGCTCGCGTCACAGTAAGCCGAAGAGGAGCACCTTCCCCGGGCACGGGCGGTTCCAAGCGGCCCCTAAGTTTAACCGAATGGAAGCTCCGGAGGAGGAGGGCATGCTCGCGTCACAGTAAGCCGAAGAGGAGCACCTTCCCCGGGCACGGGCGGTGCCAAGCGGCCCCTAAGTTTAACCGAATGGAAGCTCCGGGGGAGGAGGACGGGCGTGTGTCACAGTTAAGCCAAATTGGAGCACCTCTTCTGCCCGGGCACGAGCGGAGCGCGAGGCTGTCAGTTATGAATGAATAAATGAATAAATAAATAAAGAATGCCACCTTTCATTTCACAGGGCACACCGGACGGCGTACCAGCAGGTAAAAGTCGGAGTAATTAAATAAATACAAAAAGAATGGCTGGGGAATAAAAAAATAATACGTTTTAATAATAATTTGGTTTTTTTGTTATAACATGAATTTCACTCTCTCTCTCCCCGTATATATATTTATATATATATATATATATATATATATATATATTTATATATTTATTATATATATTGTATATTTTTTTTAAGCATTTTTGAAGGTGCGCCGCTACTTCGCGGATTTTCAGTTTTCGCGGGTGGTCTCGGTCCCCATTAACCGCGATAACCGAGGGTTCACTGTACTCCATAAAATTTACAAAAAGCGAGGTGAAACACTCAACCAGAGCTGCTTTTTTTTAACATTTCTCGAGGGCCATGGCGAGCCATTTCAAAAAAGCTGCACAACTAACTTATAAAATATTGATAAATTTGCTCGGCCTGATGTGTGTGTAAAGTTTTACGAGTTGTCGTTCATATTTAGAACCTCATAATCAGCTTTGTTTTATTGCCGAACAGTGCAATGCCACTCCCACAACTTTTCACGAAAAATCACGAATTTCGTATTGTGACATCCTCATGGCCGAAACAGTCATCCGAGCATATATGAGGGCGACCTTGTTGAGTTGCACGGAGAAAAACATCCAAGAAAATAACTTGTATTAGCTTTTACCAGTTGGTGGCGCTACTACTACGATGTAAAATAAGTTGGTAGATGTCTTCAGGGCTGAAGTATCCTCAAATGTGTACAACTTCGAGAAGATAGGATCATCTGAGTCATGTTGCCGGAGCTTTTGTTGCCACAAAGTACAATCGGACTTTTCAGCACCTTAATAGCCACGCCTTTTGCCAAAACGTCACAAAATTCGGCAGAGAGTAAGATCATTGTCTTGAGTCTTTTCTGACTAATTTTCAGTCGGATTCGTCAAAAGGGCACCGTGCAGTACGTGAAAATTAAAATAAAAACAAATTTTTGATTCCACTTGGCGGCACTGTGTGTATAACAAAATAATAGCATTAAGATGTCTTCAGGTCGGGACGTTTTATTTACAGGTGAAGGTTTGGATTTTTAGGAGCATGTGCAGGGGAGTTATTAACCATTCATTTATTTGTATTAGGTTCATTTTGTCTTCTTATTATTGATATTTGACTGATTCATTAAAAGCAGACAATTATGTTTTAGGTTAATTTTTTACCTGACATGTTTCGGCGAGTCTTTCGCCTTCTTCAGAGTGTCGCATGATGGTGTCTTGAGACCCGTCTTTATCAGCTGATGTTCCATGAGGGTGTGACTTACCTGTCAAAAAAATGAAAAATCAGAGCAGTAAAAGAACAAGCACAACATGAACATTACAAATCAGCAATCACTGACCACTGCAAAAGGGAAAACCACATCATGGACCGGGAGAAGGGCAGGGTCATCCGCACCGAAGAGAACAAACAACAGCGCTGGATCAGAGAGGCCATTGAGATCTGCAAGCGAGGCATAAAAACCATGAACAGAGACAAGGGAGCCTTCATCCTCTCTACCACCTGGAGCAGCATTTTGGCGGAGTGAACGGACAGCGGGGGCGTGACTTGCCTTCGTTCTTGTGACAGGTAAGTCACGCCCTCATGGAACATCAGCTGATAAAGACGGGCCACAAGACACCATCATGTGACACTCTGAAGAAGGCAAAAGACTTTCGTATTGTGACATCCTCAAGGCCTAAACACTCATCCGAGCAAATGTAAGGTAGATTTTGTTAACCTGCCCGGAGAAAAAAATCAACGAAAATAATTTGTATTTGTTTTAACCAGTTGGTGGCGCTACCACTGCGATCAAAAATAAGTTGGCAGCCGTCTTCAGGGCCTGAATATCCTCAAATGTGAAAAATTTCGAGAAGATGGATCATCTGAATCATTTTGCAGGAACTTTTGTTGCCACGGAGAATAATCAGACTCTGCGGCACCGTAATAGCCACGCCCTTCGAAGGAAAGTCACAAAAATAGGGATAGAGTAAGATCAATGTCTTGAGTCTTTTCTAGCCAATTTTCAATCAGATTCGTTAAAAGGGCACCGTGCAGTACGTCAAAATGTAAAAAATGATATTGATTGGCGCAAGGTGTATAACTGAATATAAACATATAGATGTCTTCAGGTACAGACTCTTTATGTACATGAATAGAATAGAAATAGAAATCCCTTTATTGTCATTGTACACAAGTGTGCAACGAGATTAGAGGGCTCCCCTCTCCAGTGCAATACAACTGTAATACAGACAAATATATAAATTAGATGAATAAATAAGAATGGAATAAGAAGTTTTGGATTTTTAGCAGCATGTGCAGGAGAGTTATTAAGCATTTTGTCCATTGCGGCGAAGGAAATCTTAAGTGAAAACTTTGATGCCCCGCCCCCGTCATATAGTATTTCGGAAACAAAAAATTTTAGCCCCAGTGTTTGTGCCAGGTCTTCAGATGCTCCAGACAGAACTTTAAGGCAATCAGATGAAGCCTTTAGGATCAAGGTGCAAAAGAATGACCCCTGTAAACATGCAAAAAAGGGCAAAAGTCGGACTTTCAAAAATTCATAACTCACTTCCTGTTCATATTAGACGTTAAAAAATATCAAATTTTTCGCCATGCCCGATGAGACTGCCAAGTTTGGTGAGTTTTTGTGCATGTTTCGGGGGTCAAAAATGCGATCGAACAATCGGAAAAATAATAATAATAATAATTTCTACAAAAACAATAGGGACTTCGCAGCGGTCGCTGCTCAGGCCCTAATAATAATAATAATAATAATAATAATAAAAGTAATAATAATTTCTACAAAAACAATAGGGACCTCGCCGCGGTCGCTGCTCGGGCCCCAATAATAATTTCTACACAAAGTCCATTGTGGAGACCCGCCCCCTTTTAAGTAAATTCAAAATGGCCGACTTCCTGTAAAACCTAGCTCATTGCTCCAAGAGACTTTTTCGTAGGTCTTGGTCTTATACATACAGTGAACCCTCGCTACTTCGAGGTTCACCTTTCGCGGGTTCAGTGCTTCGCGGGTCTAAAAAATATTCGGGGGCATTGTAGTTTCGCCGAGCGGCACGACGGGGCGCTGGAGCGGTTAGACGGCCGGCGGGCGCCGAAGAAGAGCGTGGGCGAAGAGGAGAGTGGACGAAGAAGAGCACGTTCCCCCGGACACGATCGGTGGCGACGTTTCGCGCGGTTCGGACCGTACCAGAGCTCCGGCCGGCGTGCGTGGCAGTTAAGCCGTAGAGGAGCACCTTCCCCGGGCACGGGCGGTTCCAAGCGGCCCCTGAGTTTAACCGAATGGAAGCTCCGGAGGAGGAGGGCATGCTCGCGTCACAGTAAGTCGAAGAGGAGCACCTTCCCCGGGCACGGGCGGTTCCAGGCGGCCCCTAAGTTTAACCGAATGGAAGCTCCGGAGGAGGAGGGCATGCTCGCGTCACAGTAAGCCGAAGAGGAGCACCTTCCCCGGGCACGGGCGGTGCCAAGCGGCCCCTAAGTTTAACCGAATGGAAGCTCCGGGGGAGGAGGGCGGGCGTGTGTCACAGTTAAGCCGAATTGGAGCACCTCTTCTGCCCGGGCACGAGCGGAGCGCGAGGCTGTCAGTTATGAATGAATAAATGTAATAAATAAATAAAGAATGCCACCTTTCATTTCACAGGGCACACCGGACGGCGTACCAGCAGGTAAAAGTCGGAGTAATTAAATAAATACAAAAAGAATGGTTGGGGAATAAAAAAATAATAAGTTTTAATAATAATTTGTTTTTTTTGTTATAACATGAATTTCACTCTCTCTCTCCCCCCGTATATATATATATATATATATATATATATATATATATATATATATATTTATATATTTATTATATATATTGTATATTTTTTTAAAGCATTTTTGAAGGTGCGCCGCTACTTCGCGGATTTTCAGTTTTCGCGGATGGTCTCGGTCCCCATTAACCGCGATAACCGAGGGTTCACTGTACTCCATAAAATTTACAAAAAGCGAGGTGAAACACTCAACCAGGGCTGCTTTTTTGAACATTTCTCGAGGGCCATGGTGAGCCATTTCAAAAAAGCTGCACAACTAACGTATAAAATATTGATAAATTTGCTCGGCCTGATGTGTGTGTAAAGTTTCACGAGTTGTTGTTCATATTTAGAACCTCATAATCAGCGTTGTTTTATTGCCGAACAGTGCAATGCCACTCCCACAACTTTTCATGAAAAAGGACAAATTTCGTATTATGACGTCCTCATGGCCCGAAACAGTCATCCGAGCATATATGAGGGCGACCTTGTTGAGTTGCACGGAGAAAAACATCCAAGAAAATAACTTGTATTAGCTATTAGCAGTTGGTGGCGCTACTACTACGATGAAAAATAAGTTGGTAGATGTCTTCAGGGCTTAAGTATCGTCAAATGTGTGCAACTTCGAGAAGATAGGATCATCTGACTCATGTTGCTGGAGCTTTTGTTGCCACAGAGTACAATCGGACTTTTCAGCACCGTAATAGCCACGCCTTTTGCCAAAACGTCACAAAATTCGGCAGAGAGTAAGATCATTGTCTAGAGTCTTTTCTGACTAATTTTCAGTCGGATTCGTCAAAAGGGCACCGTGCAGTGCGTGAAAATTAAAATAAAAAAAATTTTTTGATTCCACTTGGCGGCACTGTGTGTATAACAAAATAATAACATTAAGATGTCTTCAGGTCGGGACGTTTTATTTACAGGTGAAGGTTTGGATTTTTAGGAGCATGTGCAGGGGAGTTATTAAGCATTCATTTATTTGTATTAGGTTCATTTTGTCTTCTTATTATTGATATTTGACTGATTCATTAAAAGCAGACAATTATGTTTTAGGTTAATTTTTTACCTGACATGTTTCGGCGAGTCTTTTGCCTTCTTCAGAGTGTCGCATGATGGTGTCTTGAGACCCGTCTTTATCAGCTGATGTTCCATGAGGGTGTGACTTACCTGTCAAAAAAATTAAAAAATCAGAGCAGTAAAAGAACAAGCACAACATGAACATTACAAATCAGCAATCACTGACCGCTGCAAAAGGGAAAACCACATCATGGACCGGGAGAAGGGCAGGGTCATCCGCACCGAAGAGAATAAACAACAGCGCTGGATCAGAGAGGCCATTGAGATCTGCAAGCGAGGCATAAAAACCATGAACAGAGACAAGGGAGCCTTCATCCTCTCTACCACCTGGAGCAGCATTTTGGCGGAGTGAACGGACAGCGGGGGGCGTGACTTGCCTTCATTCTTGTGACAGGTAAGTCACGCCCTCATGGAACATCAGCTGATAAAGACGGGCCACAAGACACCATCATGTGACACTCTGAAGAAGGCGAAAGACTTTCGTATTGTGACATCCTCAAGGCCTAAACACTCATCCGAGCAAATGTAAGGTAGATTTTGTTAACCTGCCCGGAGAAAAAAATCAACGAAAATAATTTGTATTTGTTTTAACCAGTTGGTGGCGCTACCACTGCGATCAAAAATAAGTTGGCAGCCGTCTTCAGGGCCTGAATATCCTCAAATGTGAAAAATTTCGAGAAGATGGATCATCTGAATCATTTTGCAGGAACTTTTGTTGCCACGGAGAATAATCAGACTCTGCGGCACCGTAATAGCCACGCCCTTCGAAGGAAAGTCACAAAAATAGGGATAGAGTAAGATCAATGTCTTGAGTCTTTTCTAGCCAATTTTCAATCAGATTCGTTAAAAGGGCACCGTGCAGTACGTCAAAATGTAAAAAATGATATTGATTGGCGCAAGGTGTATAACTGAATATAAACATATAGATGTCTTCAGGTACAGACTCTTTATGTACATGTGAAGTTTTGGATTTTTAGCAGCATGTGCAGGAGAGTTATTAAGCATTTTGTCCATTGCGGCGAAGGAAATCTTAAGTGAAAACTTTGATGCCCCGCCCCCGTCATATAGTATTTCGGAAACAAAAAATATTAGCCCCAGTGTTTGTCCCAGGTCTTCAGAAGCTACAGACAGAATTTTAAGGCAATCAGATGAAGCCTTTAGGATCAGGGTGCAAAAGAATGACCCCTGTAAACATGCAAAAAAGGGCAAAAGTCGGACTTTCAAAAATTCATAACTCACTTCTTGTTCATATTAGACATTAAAATATCAAATTTTTCGCCATGCCCGATGAGACTGCCAACTTTGGTGAGTTTTTGTGCATGTTTCGGGGGTCAAAAATGCGATCGAACAATCGGAAAAATAATAATAATAATAATTTCTACAAAAACAATAGGGACTTCGCAGCGGTCGCTGCTCAGGCCCTAATAATAATAATAATAATTATAATAAAAGTAATAATATTTTCTACAAAAACAATAGGGACCTCGCCGCGGTCGCTGCTCGGGCCCCAATAATAATTTCTACACAAAGTCCATTGTGGTGACCCGCCCCCTTTTAAGTAAATTCAAAATGGCCGACTTCCTGTAAAACCTAGCTCATTGCTCCAAGAGACTTTTTTGTAGGTCTTGGTCTTATACATACAGTGAACCCTCGCTACTTCGCGGTTCACCTTTCGCGGGTTCAGTGCTTCGCGGGTCTAAAAAATATTCGGGGGCATTGTAGTTTCGCCGAGCGGCACGACGGGGCGCTGGAGCGGTTAGACGGCCGGCGTGCGCCGAAGAAGAGCGTGGGCGAAGAGGAGAGTGGACGAAGAAGAGCACGTTCCCCCGGACACGATCGGTGGCGACGTTTCGCGCGGTTCGGACCGTACCAGAGCTCCGGCCAGCGTGCGTGGCAGTTAAGCCGTAGAGGAGCACCTTCCCCGGGCACGGGCGGTGCCAAGCGGCCCCTAAGTTTAACCGAATGGAAGCTCCGGAGGAGGAGGGCATGCTCGCGTCACAGTAAGCCGAAGAGGAGCACCTTCCCCGGGCACGGGCGGTTCCAAGCGGCCCCTAAGTTTAACCGAATGGAAGCTCCGGAGGAGGAGGGCATGCTCGCGTCACAGTAAGCCGAAGAGGAGCACCTTCCCCGGGCACGGGCGGTTCCAAGCGGCCCCTAAGTTTAACCGAATGGAAGCTCCGGAGGAGGAGGGCATGCTCGCGTCACAGTAAGCCGAAGAGGAGCACCTTCCCCGGGCACGGGCGGTGCCAAGCGGCCCCTAAGTTTAACCGAATGGAAGCTCCGGGGGAGGAGGACGGGCGTGTGTCACAGTTAAGCCAAATTGGAGCACCTCTTCTGCCCGGGCACGAGCGGAGCGCGAGGCTGTCAGTTATGAATGAATAAATGAATAAATAAATAAAGAATGCCACCTTTCATTTCACAGGGCACACCGGACGGCGTACCAGCAGGTAAAAGTCGGAGTAATTAAATAAATACAAAAAGAATGGCTGGGGAATAAAAAAATAATACGTTTTAATAATAATTTGGTTTTTTTGTTATAACATGAATTTCACTCTCTCTCTCCCCGTATATATATTTATATATATATATATATATATATATATATATATTTATATATTTATTATATATATTGTATATTTTTTTTAAGCATTTTTGAAGGTGCGCCGCTACTTCGCGGATTTTCAGTTTTCGCGGGTGGTCTCGGTCCCCATTAACCGCGATAACCGAGGGTTCACTGTACTCCATAAAATTTACAAAAAGCGAGGTGAAACACTCAACCAGAGCTGCTTTTTTTTAACATTTCTCGAGGGCCATGGCGAGCCATTTCAAAAAAGCTGCACAACTAACTTATAAAATATTGATAAATTTGCTCGGCCTGATGTGTGTGTAAAGTTTTACGAGTTGTCGTTCATATTTAGAACCTCATAATCAGCTTTGTTTTATTGCCGAACAGTGCAATGCCACTCCCACAACTTTTCACGAAAAATCACGAATTTCGTATTGTGACATCCTCATGGCCGAAACAGTCATCCGAGCATATATGAGGGCGACCTTGTTGAGTTGCACGGAGAAAAACATCCAAGAAAATAACTTGTATTAGCTTTTACCAGTTGGTGGCGCTACTACTACGATGTAAAATAAGTTGGTAGATGTCTTCAGGGCTGAAGTATCCTCAAATGTGTACAACTTCGAGAAGATAGGATCATCTGAGTCATGTTGCCGGAGCTTTTGTTGCCACAAAGTACAATCGGACTTTTCAGCACCTTAATAGCCACGCCTTTTGCCAAAACGTCACAAAATTCGGCAGAGAGTAAGATCATTGTCTTGAGTCTTTTCTGACTAATTTTCAGTCGGATTCGTCAAAAGGGCACCGTGCAGTACGTGAAAATTAAAATAAAAACAAATTTTTGATTCCACTTGGCGGCACTGTGTGTATAACAAAATAATAGCATTAAGATGTCTTCAGGTCGGGACGTTTTATTTACAGGTGAAGGTTTGGATTTTTAGGAGCATGTGCAGGGGAGTTATTAAGCATTCATTTATTTGTATTAGGTTCATTTTGTCTTCTTATTATTGATATTTGACTGATTCATTAAAAGCAGACAATTATGTTTTAGGTTAATTTTTTACCTGACATGTTTCGGCGAGTCTTTCGCCTTCTTCAGAGTGTCGCATGATGGTGTCTTGAGACCCGTCTTTATCAGCTGATGTTCCATGAGGGTGTGACTTACCTGTCAAAAAAATGAAAAATCAGAGCAGTAAAAGAACAAGCACAACATGAACATTACAAATCAGCAATCACTGACCACTGCAAAAGGGAAAACCACATCATGGACCGGGAGAAGGGCAGGGTCATCCGCACCGAAGAGAACAAACAACAGCGCTGGATCAGAGAGGCCATTGAGATCTGCAAGCGAGGCATAAAAACCATGAACAGAGACAAGGGAGCCTTCATCCTCTCTACCACCTGGAGCAGCATTTTGGCGGAGTGAACGGACAGCGGGGGCGTGACTTGCCTTCGTTCTTGTGACAGGTAAGTCACGCCCTCATGGAACATCAGCTGATAAAGACGGGCCACAAGACACCATCATGTGACACTCTGAAGAAGGCAAAAGACTTTCGTATTGTGACATCCTCAAGGCCTAAACACTCATCCGAGCAAATGTAAGGTAGATTTTGTTAACCTGCCCGGAGAAAAAAATCAACGAAAATAATTTGTATTTGTTTTAACCAGTTGGTGGCGCTACCACTGCGATCAAAAATAAGTTGGCAGCCGTCTTCAGGGCCTGAATATCCTCAAATGTGAAAAATTTCGAGAAGATGGATCATCTGAAT
Source organism: Idiotropiscis lumnitzeri (assembly GCF_059441095.1). Taxonomy (NCBI): domain Eukaryota; kingdom Metazoa; phylum Chordata; class Actinopteri; order Syngnathiformes; family Syngnathidae; genus Idiotropiscis; species Idiotropiscis lumnitzeri. The sequence goes on along the minus strand of NW_028283632.1, from coordinate 772,559 downwards.
CATTTTGCAGGAACTTTTGTTGCCACGGAGAATAATCAGACTCTGCGGCACCGTAATAGCCACGCCCTTCGAAGGAAAGTCACAAAAATAGGGATAGAGTAAGATCAATGTCTTGAGTCTTTTCTAGCCAATTTTCAATCAGATTCGTTAAAAGGGCACCGTGCAGTACGTCAAAATGTAAAAAATGATATTGATTGGCGCAAGGTGTATAACTGAATATAAACATATAGATGTCTTCAGGTACAGACTCTTTATGTACATGAATAGAATAGAAATAGAAATCCCTTTATTGTCATTGTACACAAGTGTGCAACGAGATTAGAGGGCTCCCCTCTCCAGTGCAATACAACTGTAATACAGACAAATATATAAATTAGATGAATAAATAAGAATGGAATAAGAAGTTTTGGATTTTTAGCAGCATGTGCAGGAGAGTTATTAAGCATTTTGTCCATTGCGGCGAAGGAAATCTTAAGTGAAAACTTTGATGCCCCGCCCCCGTCATATAGTATTTCGGAAACAAAAAATTTTAGCCCCAGTGTTTGTGCCAGGTCTTCAGATGCTCCAGACAGAACTTTAAGGCAATCAGATGAAGCCTTTAGGATCAAGGTGCAAAAGAATGACCCCTGTAAACATGCAAAAAAGGGCAAAAGTCGGACTTTCAAAAATTCATAACTCACTTCCTGTTCATATTAGACGTTAAAAAATATCAAATTTTTCGCCATGCCCGATGAGACTGCCAAGTTTGGTGAGTTTTTGTGCATGTTTCGGGGGTCAAAAATGCGATCGAACAATCGGAAAAATAATAATAATAATAATTTCTACAAAAACAATAGGGACTTCGCAGCGGTCGCTGCTCAGGCCCTAATAATAATAATAATAATAATAATAATAAAAGTAATAATAATTTCTACAAAAACAATAGGGACCTCGCCGCGGTCGCTGCTCGGGCCCCAATAATAATTTCTACACAAAGTCCATTGTGGAGACCCGCCCCCTTTTAAGTAAATTCAAAATGGCCGACTTCCTGTAAAACCTAGCTCATTGCTCCAAGAGACTTTTTTGTAGGTCTTGGTCTTATACATACAGTGAACCCTCGCTACTTCGAGGTTCACCTTTCGCGGGTTCAGTGCTTCGCGGGTCTAAAAAATATTCGGGGGCATTGTAGTTTCGCCGAGCGGCACGACGGGGCGCTGGAGCGGTTAGACGGCCGGCGGGCGCCGAAGAAGAGCGTGGGCGAAGAGGAGAGTGGACGAAGAAGAGCACGTTCCCCCGGACACGATCGGTGGCGACGTTTCGCGCGGTTCGGACCGTACCAGAGCTCCGGCCGGCGTGCGTGGCAGTTAAGCCGTAGAGGAGCACCTTCCCCGGGCACGGGCGGTTCCAAGCGGCCCCTGAGTTTAACCGAATGGAAGCTCCGGAGGAGGAGGGCATGCTCGCGTCACAGTAAGTCGAAGAGGAGCACCTTCCCCGGGCACGGGCGGTTCCAGGCGGCCCCTAAGTTTAACCGAATGGAAGCTCCGGAGGAGGAGGGCATGCTCGCGTCACAGTAAGCCGAAGAGGAGCACCTTCCCCGGGCACGGGCGGTGCCAAGCGGCCCCTAAGTTTAACCGAATGGAAGCTCCGGGGGAGGAGGGCGGGCGTGTGTCACAGTTAAGCCGAATTGGAGCACCTCTTCTGCCCGGGCACGAGCGGAGCGCGAGGCTGTCAGTTATGAATGAATAAATGTAATAAATAAATAAAGAATGCCACCTTTCATTTCACAGGGCACACCGGACGGCGTACCAGCAGGTAAAAGTCGGAGTAATTAAATAAATACAAAAAGAATGGTTGGGGAATAAAAAAATAATAAGTTTTAATAATAATTTGTTTTTTTTGTTATAACATGAATTTCACTCTCTCTCTCTCTCTCTCCCCCCGTATATATATATATATATATATATATATATATATATATATATATATATATATATATTTATATATTTATTATATATATTGTATATTTTTTTAAAGCATTTTTGAAGGTGCGCCGCTACTTCGCGGATTTTCAGTTTTCGCGGATGGTCTCGGTCCCCATTAACCGCGATAACCGAGGGTTCACTGTACTCCATAAAATTTACAAAAAGCGAGGTGAAACACTCAACCAGGGCTGCTTTTTTGAACATTTCTCGAGGGCCATGGTGAGCCATTTCAAAAAAGCTGCACAACTAACGTATAAAATATTGATAAATTTGCTCGGCCTGATGTGTGTGTAAAGTTTCACGAGTTGTTGTTCATATTTAGAACCTCATAATCAGCGTTGTTTTATTGCCGAACAGTGCAATGCCACTCCCACAACTTTTCATGAAAAAGGACAAATTTCGTATTATGACGTCCTCATGGCCCGAAACAGTCATCCGAGCATATATGAGGGCGACCTTGTTGAGTTGCACGGAGAAAAACATCCAAGAAAATAACTTGTATTAGCTATTAGCAGTTGGTGGCGCTACTACTACGATGAAAAATAAGTTGGTAGATGTCTTCAGGGCTTAAGTATCCTCAAATGTGTGCAACTTCGAGAAGATAGGATCATCTGACTCATGTTGCTGGAGCTTTTGTTGCCACAGAGTACAATCGGACTTTTCAGCACCGTAATAGCCACGCCTTTTGCCAAAACGTCACAAAATTCGGCAGAGAGTAAGATCATTGTCTAGAGTCTTTTCTGACTAATTTTCAGTCGGATTCGTCAAAAGGGCACCGTGCAGTGCGTGAAAATTAAAATAAAAAAAATTTTTTGATTCCACTTGGCGGCACTGTGTGTATAACAAAATAATAACATTAAGATGTCTTCAGGTCGGGACGTTTTATTTACAGGTGAAGGTTTGGATTTTTAGGAGCATGTGCAGGGGAGTTATTAAGCATTCATTTATTTGTATTAGGTTCATTTTGTCTTCTTATTATTGATATTTGACTGATTCATTAAAAGCAGACAATTATGTTTTAGGATAATTTTTTACCTGACATGTTTCGGCGAGTCTTTCGCCTTCTTCAGAGTGTCGCATGATGGTGTCTTGAGCTGATGTTCCATGAGGGTGTGGCTTACCTGTCAAAAAAATGAAAAAAATCAGAGCAGTAAAAGAACAAGCACAACATGAACATTACAAATCAGCAATCACTGACCACTGCAAAAGGGAAAACCACATCATGGACCGGGAGAAGGGCAGGGTCATCCGCACAGAAGAGAACAAACAACAGCGCTGGATCAGAGAGGCCATTGAGATCTGCAAGCGAGGCATAAAAACCATGAACAGAGACAAGGGAGCCTTCATCCTCTCTACCACCTGGACCAGCATCTTGGCGGAGTGAACGGACAGCGGGGGGCGTGACTTGCCTTCATTCTTGTGACAGGTAAGTCACGCCCTCATGGAACATCAGCTGATAAAGACGGGTCACAAGACACCATCATGTGACACTCTGAAGAAGGCGAAAGACTTTTGTATTGTGACATGCTCAAGGCCTAAACACTCATCCGAGCAAATATAAGGTAGATTTTGTTAACCTGCCCGGAGAAAAACATCAACGAAAATAATTTGTATTTGTTTTAACCAGTTGGTGGCGCTACCACTGCGATCAAAAATAAGTTGGCAGCCGTCTTCAGGGCCTGAATATCCTCAAATGTGAAAAATTTCGAGAAGATGGATCATCTGAATCATTTTGCAGGAACTTTTGTTGCCACGGAGAATAATCAGACTCTGCGGCACCATAATAGCCACGCCCTTCGAAGGAAAGTCACAAAAATAGGGATAGAGTAAGATCAATGTCTTGAGTCTTTTCTAGACAATTTTCAATCAGATTCGTTAAAAGGGCACCGTGCAGTACGTCAAAATGTAAAAAATGATATTGATTGGCGCAAGGTGTATAACTGAATATAAACATATAGATGTCTTCAGGTACAGACTCTTTATGTACATGTGAAGTTTTGGATTTTTAGCAGCATGTGCAGGAGAGTTATTAAGCATTTTGTCCATTGCGGCGAAGGAAATCTTAAGTGAAAACTTTGAAGCCCCGCCCCTGTCATATAGTATTTCGGAAACAAAAAATTTTAGCCCCAGTGTTTGTCCCAGGTCTTCAGATGCTACAGACAGAATTTTAAGGCAATCAGATGAAGCCTTTAGGATCAGGGTGCAAAAGAATGACCCCTGTAAACATGCAAAAAAGGGCAAAAGTCGGACTTTCAAAAATTCATAACTCACTTCCTGTTCATATTAGACGTTAAAATATCAAATTTTTCGCCATGCCCGATGAGACTGCCAAGTTTGGTGAGTTTTTGTGCATGTTTCGGGGGTCAAAAATGCGATCGAACAATCGGAAAAATAATAATAATAATAATTTCTACAAAAACAATAGGGACTTCGCAGCGGTCGCTGCTCAGGCCCTAATAATAATAATAATAATATTATTAATAATAAAAGTAATAATATTTTCTACAAAAACAATAGGGACCTCGCAGCCGTCGCAGCTCGGGCCCTAATAACAATTTCTAGAAAAACAATAGGGACCTCGCAGCGGTCACTGCTCGGGCCCTAATAATAATAATAAAAATAATAATAATTTCCACAAAAACAATGGGGACCTCGTAGCGGTCGCTGCTCGGGCCCTAATAATAATTTCTTCAAAAACAATAGGGACCTCGCCGCCGTCGCTGCTCGGGCCCCAATAATAATTTCTACACAAAGTCCATTGTGGTGACCCGCCCCCTTTTAAGTAAATTAAAAATGGCCGACTTCCTGTAAAACCTAGCTCATTGCTCCAAGAGACTTTTTTGTAGGTCTTGGTCTTATACATACAGTGAACCCTCGCTACTTCGCGGTTCACCTTTCGCGGGTTCAGTGCTTCGCGGGTCTAAAAAATATTCGGGGGCATTGTAGTTTCGCCGAGCGGCACGACGGGGCGCTGGAGCAGTTAGACGGCCGGCGTGCGCCGAAGAAGAGCGTGGGCGAAGAGGAGAGTGGACGAAGAAGAGCACGTTCCCCCGGACACGATCGGTGGCGACGTTTCGCGCGGTTTGAACCGTACCAGAGCTCCGGCCGGCGTGCGTGGCAGTTAAGCCGTAGAGGAACACCTTCCCCGGGCACGGGCGGTGCCAAGCGGCCCCTAAGTTTAACCGAATGGAAGCTCCGGAGGAGGAGGGCATGCTCGCGTCACAGTAAGCCGAAGAGGAGCACCTTCCACGGGCACGGGCGGTTCCAAGCGGCCCCTAAGTTTAACCGAATGGAAGCTCCGGAGGAGGAGGGGATGCTCGCGTCACAGTAAGCCGAAGAGGAGCACCTTCCCCGGGCACGGGCGGTTTCAAGCGGCCCCTAAGTTTAACCGAATGGAAGCTCCGGAGGAGGAGGGCATGCTCGCGTCACAGTAAGCCGAAGAGGAGCACCTTCCCCGGGCATGGGCGGTGCCAAGCGGCCCCTAAGTTTAACCGAATGGAAGTTCCGGGGGAGGAGGGCGGGCGTGTGTCACAGTTAAGCCGAATTGGAGCACCTCTTCCGCCCGGGCACGAGCGGAGCGCGAGGCTGTCAGTTATGAATGAATAAATGAATAAATAAATAAAGAATGCCACCTTTCATTTCACAGGGCACACCGGACGGCGTACCATTAGGTAAAAGTCGGAGTAATTAAATAAATACAAAAAGAATGGCTGGGGAATTAAAAAATAATATGTTTTAATAATAATTTGTTTTTTTTTGTTGTAACATGAATTTCACTCTCTCTCTCCCCGTATATATATATATATATATATATTTATAAATTTGCTCGGCCTGATGTGTGTGTAAAGTTTCACGAGTTGTCGTTCATATTTACAACCTCATAATCAGCGTTGTTTTATTGCCGAACAGTGCAATGCCACTCCCACAACCTTTCACGAAAAAGGACGAATTTCGTATTGTGACATCCTCATGGCCGAAACAGTAATCCGAGCATATATGAGGGCGACCTTGTTGAGTTGCACGGAGAAAAACATCCAAGAAAATAACTTGTATTAGCTTTTACCAGTTGGTGGCGCTACTACTACGATGAAAAATAAGTTGGTAGAAGTCTTCAGGGCTGAAGTATCCTCAAATGTGTACAACTTCGAGAAGATAGGATCATCTGAGTCATGTTGCCGGAGCTTTTGTTGTCACAAAGTACAATCGGACTTTTCAGCACCGTAATAGCCACGCCTTTTGCCAAAACGTCACAAAATTCGGCAGAGAGTAAGATCATTGTCTTGAGTCTTTTCTGACTAATTTTCAGTCGGATTCGTCAGAAGGGCACCGTGCAGTACGTGAAAATTAAAATAAAAACAAATTTTTGATTCCACTTGGCGGCGCTGTGTGTAAAACAAAATAATAACATTAAGATGTCTTCAGGTCGGGACGTTTTATTTACAGGTGAAGGTTTGGATTTTTAGGAGCATGTGCAGGGGAGTTATTAAGCATTCATTTATTTGTATTAGGTTCATTTTGTCTTCTTATTATTGATATTTGACTGATTCATTAAAAGCAGACATTTATGTTTTAGGTTAATTTTTTACCTGACATGTTTCGGCGAGTCTTTCGCCTTCTTCAGAGTGTCGCATGATGGTGTCTTGAGACCAGTCTTTATCAGCTGATGTTCCATGAGGGTGTGACTTACCTGTCAAAAAAATTAAAAAATCAGAGCAGTAAAAGAACAAGCACAACATGAACATTACAAATCAGCAATCACTGACCACTGCAAAAGGGAAAACCACATCATGGACCGGGAGAAGGGCAGGGTCATCCGCACAGAAGAGAACAAACTACAGCGCTGGATCAGAGAGGCCATTGAGATCTGCAAGCGAGGCATAAAAACCATGAACAGAGACAAGGGAGCCTTCATCCTCTCTACCACCTGGAGCAGCGTCTTGGCGGAGTGAATGGACAGCGGGGGGCGTGACTTGCCTTCATTCTTGTGACAGGTAAGGCACGCCTTCATGGAACATCAGCTGATAAAGACAGGTCACAAGACACCATCACAGGGTTCGAAGTTAACTTTAAAAACTGCTTGCCCATAGGGCAAGTGCCACTAAAATTTGCCTTGCCCGAGTGGCCAAATTACTTGCCCAACTTGGGCAAGTGACAATTTTTTTTCTCTTGCCCTGAGTGACTTTTTGTATGACAAAGTGTCTAATTACAAATTGCATGAATTTTTTGTTCGGACAGTTCCCGCCTAGAAAGAATTAAAAATACGTTACAATCATAAGGGTTGCTTATAGAAAAATGTATCATGTATTAACACATTAATTAGGTGTCTGCTGACCCAGGATTATGTTATTGTTATGTTATGTTATATATGAAAGAGAATGTGGAATGACACTGAACGATGGAAGGTGGAAGGATGTGGAAAGATTGTGAATGACATTGAATGATTTGGAATGACACTGAAAGATTTTGAATAATACTGAATGACACTGAATGAAGTAAAACTTTCTGGGAACGGGCCAATTCAAGATAGCTGCCGCACTGTGGGGGAGGCTTTGGTACCAAATTTGGAAAGAGACCCAAACGGTTGGGTCCATTTTATATCAGTGTGGGGGTGAAACGTTGGTCTCGGCGGAGCTGTCTGAATATTGGAGAAGTTAGAAGACAAAGTAAAACAGAACAATTAAAATCACTCTTCAAATACATATTGTTTGGTGGGCAGAGCATGATTTACAGCTCACCATTTTATTGCATGCACCAAGCATGTTATACATTTTTCTGTCCATGGGATGGCGTAGTCAAGAAAAATGAAGCATCTCGAAGCCCATTCGTGTGTGAAGTATTTCCCTGCAGGGCTTGGCTGCTTTATGGGGCTTCATTTTGCCATCACTAGTTTTAGATAGTTTTAATTTTTGAAAGAGCATTTTTGTTTTAGTATTAAGGTAGGCCAGAAATGGAATGAAATGCAGAGATAGAAATGACACAGGAAAAATTTGGCTAGAAGGGCTATAATTTTCATTAAAGCAGAGAAGAAAATAGAAACTACAAAAAACATTGATGTGTACTTGTCCACTTTAAGGTAGAACTGGTTGAAGTGAAATGAGTCACAAGATTGGAAAAATAGGAAATAAAATAGAATTAACATGTTCATTTTTGTGATAAGAAATTTGTGATTAGGTGAAAAGGGGAAAAAAAAGAGAATTACAGGCTTTTCAAATAAAACAACCTAATTTAAATTGGCCAACTTGTAAAATGGAAAAGAAAATTCTAAATTATGCACAGAAAGCATGAACGTGTTGGGCAGAAGGAAGGAAAAAGAAAAGAAAGAAAGGAGGAAGCAGTAAGTCTTGTTACAAAACATTAACTTTTCAGGACGAGTTGTGGTAGCAATGGAGGATCACGTGACGTAAAAAGTCAAACATAAAAGTGTGTGTAGAAGGAGTTCTACATCAACATGCGTTTTACTCATTAGGCCGTGATACACTGACAAAATTGGACTTCAATAGAATTAATAAGCACGGGCGAATTCAAACAAACGTCAAAACTTTAAAGGGGCGCATTGTCAGTGATAAGAAAGAGAAAAGATATTGCCAGACCACTTTTCTGTAAAAACTTTCCTTGGGACGCCTCGGTGACCCCCATTAAATCCCTGACCCTTCATAGATAAAGTTGAGGCCCAGTGCCTCTCAGGGCTGTAATTTATGTGGCAGAGAAAGGTCCAACAAGCCTTGGTAATCTTTAAAACAGTATCGTCATGGCCATGGAATGGGTTGTGTATGTTGGAACTTGTGAAGATACACTACAAGATTGTATCGACAAAGCATCTTAACGCACTACCAAATTATTATAAGCCATTTGAGCAAAACAGTGACTGCAAAAAATGACTTCATTAGCCTGGGTTACTGCAGGAACCAGGGCAAAATGAATTCATTTGCATATTTAGTCACAACAATTTGGATTTCGTGGCAGAGAACCACTTAGAGTGTGATTAAGAGCTTTCACTGCTGCTTTAAGGAATCAAAAAATTACATTCTTTTCCCACCACATTCACATTGCACGCCGGCCTAATTGTCACAGGGACACATTATACTGATAAGTTGCGGTGCATTTCAGCCCAGCGTCATTTTTTCCCCGCATCATCTAGGAGGCGCCACACGACTGTGGAGCCGTCCAAATTATCACCAAACCGCGACTTGACCTTCCTCCCGACTGGAGGAACTCAGACTTGTAACACAGACCAGGTGCGCATTCCAGACTGATAAGAAGTAAAAGTGTTTGAGAACCAAGGTCGCAGCCTGAAATCAAACTGACTTTTATGCGATGGGAGTACTAACATTGTGATACCAACGGATAAGAGATTGTTAGGATAAGCAGGAAGAGCGTAGGCGGGTGTGAGCTAATTAAAATTTGGGGTTTCCCATCTTGTATGAGTTGTATGGTTACAATGTGGACTGACAGTCAAGATAAATGTTCATGCGTTCTGTCGACATTGGGCTTTAAAAACCACAACAGGAAAAGAAAAGTTGTGCATAAAGCACGTCTAAAATAGTTATTTGTGAACGCAAAATTCACTTAACAGAAAATGACACAATTACAATTGGAAACTGCCTCGCCTTTATATCGACACAGCGCAGCTAAAAGGGAAAATGAACACACCCCCACACGCACACACACGCAGAAAATCAACTTGACAATTTGATCCCACGCCAGGGAAAAAGGTACCAGTAATTGAACGCACAAATTGGGAGAACAAAGGTGCAAACATTGCTGAGGACAGGATCAGCAAATTGGCAGATGGCAAATCCTGGCTGCCTAATTCATTGATTGGAAAAGTAATAAGAGTGACACACGAGCATAACCATGAGTCAAGAGAGGGGTAGTATGATATGAAATTGTTCCCACATACAGACTTTTCAACAAAAAACTTTTTTTTAGACAGTGTTATTTGTTTGAGATGCAATATTGTTTGGTTGTAATTCATATGTTTTCAAAATGGATTAAGTTGTTTCCGACAACATATGTTGATGCTAAAACAGTTGGAAAAAGTGTTGTGTAATCAAATTGTCAGGTTCAATCACCTAAGCATTCACTGAACATAGGCTAAATGAATGGAAGGAAGACAAGAGTTGATCTTTTACTCGCGAGGAGAACGAACAGAGGTGTGCTCAGTTACATCTCCAAATTCGTTCTGGAGCACACTCCGCCGAGCCCTCTATTTTATTAGGGAAGTCCCTAACAATACAATGTATTTGCACTAAGAGATGAAGGGGGGAGCACCAGCAGGAACATGTAAACATCTCAGACACAAGAGGAAAGACAGACATCAATGGCAGTCATCCACTGATTGAAAAGGCAGATATGCCCTTTTAGTGCTCTGGTACTAAAGTCTCAGTCCTTTTGTTTCAGAGGTGTGTCTCAGCACACCTCCTTTGATGTTGCAGACGTTGATCCAGTCTTCAGGCATCCGCTTCTCTGTGAAGTCTTCTCATCCATATGGTCAAACATGGGTCACGCTGTGGAACAATTCTTTTGCAATACTAATAGAGTAAAATATGGGATAAAATACATCTTCAACCTAACACAAATTATCCTGACATTTGGAATTTCAAGAAGTGATTTGAAGTGAAAATTATGCATTTTGTGAATGATGTTGTAACAAGTGGGACAGTTGTTGCAAAATTGACTCAAAGCGTCATTGTGCATACAGTCTGCAGGACTTGTGGAACGCACTAATGGGACTGTTAAGGGCAGACTTATCAAGACAATGAGGGAAAAAAAGGAGACAATGACCAGACTGTGTTTCAATCACAGCAATGAGGATAGTGCCAGCCGAAGTTAGGACACTATCCCCTATCGACTCTCAGGTTCATCAGAACCACCAGCGACTGGCACATCAGTCCCAGTCCACATGGGAAACATGTTTTGACCAAAAAAAAAAAAAAAAAAAAAAAGACGCAATTACTGGTCAGTGTGTTCTGATCCACAGAGAAATCACGTCCGTGTGGGAGACCAACTCTTCTTCAAGGTGCTGAAACGACTTCGTTGGGACAAGTGAATGCTGAGATGGCCCTCGCCAGATGATTGCAGTGACCCCGACGGCAGCAAAGGTCGCGGGGCGTGGCAGCTGGATCCACCAGTTGCAGTACAAGCTTCTCCGGTTTCCAGCTAAAGGCCGAGCAACGCGAATCCCTCGAACAGGAGCCCACCTGAGTCACAATATCGGACCACACGCACATCGGAACCGCACAACCAGCCACAGATACGAATGTTGAAGCCACAGAACAAAAAGATTAGATATTGTTTGGAAATTAATGACGTACATAAAGAATTTTAGCCTTGATTGGAGAACATTACTGCATTTACATTTTTAATAAAATGAAACAATTATTGATGTTATGACCACTACGAAGAATTTGAAAGACAATATATCGGGATAATTATGGTTTTCATTTTTGTTATGTGTAGTCTGTTCATGTTGCATTATTCTTATGACAAAGATGATTATTAACTGCATGTTTGTTGCCCAAATGTACCATTACAACCTGATTGATGTTGAGAATGACGAATTCGAACTGGACAATGACAAACTCGAACTGGACACTGAAACCTAAATAACACATGGACCCTTTTGCCCCTGCCCCCACACATGCACACACATACACCACACACGAAGATCCGGGAGGTAAAGACGGCTGTCCCCTCCTACAACGAGGCAAGGGCCTCCATCAAGTCGCCGCAGAGACAAGCTCTGCGTGGAGACAAGCTCTGCGTGGAGACAGTTTTGTTATTTTTCACTAGGTATATTGAAGTTTTTTTATGTTTTATTCCCAAGTGACCAACATACCATGAGAATCTCGTTCCACGCCGGAAGGGAGGAGGGGAATTTTGTCCCTACTGAGGGTTTTCGCCCCTCCACGGATGACCACACTGTTGTATGATTTCATTATGATGATCTGTCTTAAAGCCGTAAGGACATGATTTAAACCCACAAACGGGGGAATGTGAGATGGGATGAGGATATGTAAATAGTTTGTGTATTTCTAATCATGTTTTTATACACTATTTGTATCAGTTATAATTGCGCACACACACACAGACACTCACATTATTGCTTTAGCACACACGCGCACAACTGGAACACACGCACACACTTTAGTTTCGAATTCCTGACTGACTACTGTGGTTGATTGCTTCCTGCCTGCCTGCTAGAATTTCAGACAGACCTCCATTGTCTGCTTAGGTTGCTGATAAAAGACCGAACGGGTGGTAGAGAGTGAGAGAGAGTGCGCGAGATTGAACTGGCAAGACGCCTGCTTCACCTCCTGACTTCCTCTCCCATTCGCGAATGGTCAAAAACAAAACTCTAACTGGTTTGGTCTGGATTTATGCCACCTTCAGTCTAAAAATGGCGTCAGGACGTTTTAAACCTGACAGTTGCCTTGAGATCTCCGAGCTCGAACTGCCCTATTCCCACCTTGATCACAAGCTCCCATGAACCACTTGGACAGGGTTGCCTGTGTCCTTCTCGTTGATGTCCTTTGTGGCTCCATTCCTTTTCAGTGCTCCTAAAACAAAAAAGACAAGAAGCCAACTTAGTAAAGCTATTTAATGATTGTGAAACCTTATGGGACATGCTGAAATGTCTTCACACCACAATCCCTTAAAAAAAAAAAATAAAAAAAAATATATTACCGTATAGAACATCCGAAAAAGGCAGGTCTCGGCGCTTGTTCTTGCTACGATGTCCAAAGAGATTGTACTTCAGAGACAGAGGATTTGTCATGATGAACGCCATCATTGTTCTGACACTATCGTCCAATCCACCAATACCTGCAACCATTATAACATGGGTGTCACTCGATCCAGATAATCATCACACACTTAAAAATATTTTGGCAGTTAAACTGGGTATGATAAACGTCACAGGAAAGGAATTGTCGATTAAGTGAACAGCTTCGGTAACGCCATATACACTCAAAGGGCAAGAGCCCAACATTCTACCAAAATGATTATGATTAGGGAGGTAACGATTCACTCAAGCCCCGATTCGATTTTTGATTTTCAGTTCTCGATTTCGATTCGATATTTTAATTGTTTTAAGTTGCTGCCACGTTTGTCTCTGTGCACTCGTGTGATGCTGCAGCGATCCACAAACAAAATATGTCTATACGTCTTGTGCATTTTGAATGGAACCAAAAAACAATACACGATGCCAAATTGTACTATTATTATGAAACTGCCTATGAGTAGTAAAAGAAATACTTGTAAAAATATTTCACATTTTTAGAGCCCCAATACATTCTTTTAAATATAGAAGGGACTGAAATCATGTGAAAATTGAGTCTTTTTCTCAGTTTCCGACTTGGGGTGAACACATTCGGCTTATCATAGTTGCAGTTGACCATCTTGAACTCTGAAGTCTTTCAACTCGGCCTTCCGAATCAGGGTTTTAGAGGTGGGGCTATTTAGTGATACAGTAGGATGGTTTGATCTCTGTAGCTCCAGAATCAGGAATGTACTGGGACTGGGGTTCCTACTTGGGTTTAGGGTACCTAATTTTATATTTCAAGAAATTAAATAATTATTTATAATTTTGAAGATAATACATTAAAATTTCATCATTTTCATACCTGCATTAGATCCTGCAGTAGACTCACAGACTCAACACGTTGGACGTACTCAAGGACCTTCTGCAGCGCCTCTCTTGGTTAGGAAGCTTTTTCTCTGTGACAATCCATGGGGAGGTGTAGATGGTACTTCGTCATCACAGGCTTCAGACTCGTCACTTGAGAAAACATCCCTGCAATGGATGCATAGACACTTGGGCATGAATGTCATTTAACAACAAAAGCTAGAACAAAAAGCTTTGCATTTAAAAGAATACATCTGTGATGGGGAAGCCAGGTTAAAGTGTTAATTTTATAATTATGTAATTAGCTGCAGGTTAGTCTAGTGAAGGTGTAATCACTTCTATTTTGGAGCATAGCTTTTGCTCTGTCCAATCATTGCCTCACCTGCTGAAACCCACATTCGGGTATTTTACAAACCAAAAACTTAAATACCTGTACAACTCTCATTTTAAACTTATTTTCTCTAACCTTTACCCACAAAATTTGAATATTCAAAATAAAAGTACACAAAGAAGTCACAATTTTTCCACATTAGTTACTTACGTAGTTCCTCTCAAATGCAGCTCAACACTGCATTGAATTAGAGCTTGATAAGCCTACACACAAAACATACAAAGCACATTGTGGCATGATTCTGAATGAGCCAATCTAGCATTTCAACATCTGTTCAACTGTTGGAATTTTAACTATTATCTGACTCTATTAACCAACATTCATCCAACAATTATGCGCGCTCGTTTTGGACACTGCATTGAATTAGAGCTTGATAAACCCACACACAAAACATACAAAGCACATTGTGGCATGATTCTGAATGAGCCAATCTAGCATTTCAATATCTGTTCAACTTTCATCTTGAATTTCTATTATTTAAATAACAGGCAACATTCAACAGTTAATATGTTTTGCTTTACTTACCCAAATCAAACACATCACAAAAAAGCCTTAAATGAGCTAGTGGAGTAGATTGTATTAATTTGAGTGAAAGCTTAAGTCTTTTGGAGAATTTTGGAGAGAGATCGAGGGACACTGTGTTTAGCGTCGTAGGCCCAATGCTAACAATATGTAGCTCGTTGTAAAGGTCCTCATAAAAATAAATAAAACACACAACGCTTATCAGTATTATTAAAAGGGTGATTATAATGTACTTAAGTTTTCCCCAAAATAATTCGAGTACGTACGTTGTTGATATACCCTCTGTGTTCTCGTCACTTATCATTTTAGCATACTGTGTTTTAGCTAACGCACCAAGCAGTTTTCCAACACAGGCAACCTTGAAAAATTACAAAACACATTGTAAAGTAAGTCTAAAAAATGAGAGCCAGACATTTACCCAAGATTAATTAATTAATTCAATTATCGTTCGGGACTCACCGTGCTTTCAGCTCTTCTGCCGCACCTCAAAGACCGCGTAGCTTGCATTCGCTCCTTTTCTCACAGTTTGAATATGCTGCCTTCAAAAGAATCTGTAATTTTGACAACTCCAACTTGAATCTACAAAAATCAAGCAATAAGGTAGAAATAACTTCAAATATACTTTGAATAAAGATCTTTCACAGCATACAGAATTAATAAAATAACATTAATTAATAATGTTGATTTTGTTTATTAAAAAAAAAGTAACTGTGTTGACTGTTGGATGTGGCTGACGATGCTGGACCTGCCTTGTCAAATAGTTCATAGATGACAATCTTAGCTGTCTGGAATATTATAAAATGTTATCTTGTCCCTTAAGGGTTATTAAGTCACAGTTGGGGGTACATGTAAATTCACAAAATATAACGTCCAGCCTTGTTAAATTTAGCATAGATAAATACATGAATTTAATTTTAATTTTAATAAATCAATCAATCCTCTGTACTGCTTCTTGTCCTCACAAGGGTCCCCGGGAGTGCTGGAGCCTATCCCAGCTGTCTTCGGGCAGTCGACAGGGTACACCCTGAACTGGTTGCCAGTCAATCGCAGGGCACACAGAGACAAGCAACCATCCGCTCTCACACTCAGACCTTGGACCAGTGACCAATCAACCTATCATGAATGTTTTTGGAAAGTGGGAGGAAACCGGCGAAAACCCTAGCAGGCACAGGGAGAACCTTGCACTTCTGTACTGTGATGCGGACTTGCTAACCAGTCCGCCACCGTGCCGCTTGTTCTAAAGAGTCCCAGAAAATAAAAACACCCGTCCCTTAGTCAAAAGCGGAAAAAGTCCAACAACAACCCGACCATAATTTGCATTGTTCCATAAGTTAAATCAATGTCAAACCTAATAAAAGCTGACTTCTGGTCCTCAAAAATCCTACACTTATTTTAGTCCTTTCACAATCTCGCAGCATAGGCTCCATGGCCATGTCTCTATCGTTTTGGCATCCATTGAATAGTTCTACTGAGAATAGTCTTCGGGTGGTTACTATTAGCATAGCATGCATTAAATATCAAAAAGGCTCCAGAACAAATTTTCAAACCCATGCCCGCTTAGCTCATCCATAACCCATACAGGACCCAGACATGGTTGACCAGCTCTAACCTATGCCCACTTATCCCACACATAACCCAAACAGGACCGATAAATGGTGACCACTTCTAACCCATGCCCACTTAGCCCACACATAACCCAAATAGGACCCAGACATGGTTGACCAGCTCTAACCCATGCCCACTTGGCCCATATACAGCCCATATGAGACCCTCACATGGTTGACCAGTTCTAACCCATGCCCACTTAGCCCACACATAACCCAAATAGGACCTATAAATGGTTTCAGTAGTAGATTCAGTAGTTTTTATCATTACAGCATTTTCCCCTCTGTATAATGGACAGACATTAGGAGTGTTTCCTTACACTTAGATACGTTTATACTGTGTATATTTGCATGCTTTTTATGAATGTCTGCTGCTAATGTTATACATTAACGGCTACATTACGCCGCCGACTCTGTGTGAGCTATATCTTTGCTGCTGTAACACCTCAAATTTCCCCATTGTGGGACTAATAAAGGACATCTTTATCTTTATCTTTACCAGTTCTAACCCATGCCCACTTAGCCCATACACAACCCGTATTGCACCCACAACATTTGCCCAGTTTAAGCCCATGCCCACCAATCCCAGATGGCGCCCACATGGAACCCTGTACCATTGCCCACTTCTAGCCCATTCCCACTTGGTACCCAGGAATCCCGCATTTACCCCATTTGGGGCCCAGTTGGACATGTTGGCTGGGTACAGTACTTTTATTCTTGCAGTATTTTTATCATTGCAGTATTTTCAATCATTCAGTATTTTTTTTTATCATTGCAGCGTTTTTATTTATTTCCCCTCTGAACCATAGACAGGCATTAGGAGTGTTTCCTTACACTTGTATATGTTGTGGGCTGTAAGTGTGTATATACATGGGGATCTGTGTATATACGTATATACTGTGTATATTTGCATGCTTTTTATGAATGCCTGCTGCCAATGTTATACATTAACGGCTACATTACGTCGGTGCCACTGTGTGATGTATATCTTTGCTGCTGTAACACTGCAAATGTCCCCGTTATGGGACAATTAAAAGACATCTTTATCTTTAGAAATTGAAGATTCACTTGCGAGGCCATTTTCAACACGGACCTTTCAAGAGAAGCTATATCGTCCAACACTCGGTCAGTGCTGTCTAAGTGCTTTTCTGTATATTGTTTGTCCACCCGTGGTGTCATAAATTATGGTATAATGAGGGGGATTTATTCAAGTAGGACGAAGTAGGACTTCATTGAAGGCCCAGGTGTGAAATGCATGGCCCTCCACTGGTTCAAATAATGTCTAAAACTAAATTACCAGTTACATGTGCAATTTCAATATTCAACAATTATCTCAACAAAAAAGGACAATCTGAATTTTTTTTAAATGCACAATAAAACAGAAAAGCCATTTCCGGGTATTTTACAATTCAGTCTTCATTGGGGAAAAAACATTCAACAATTTGCTTTTCTTATTTAATACATAGTTCAGCACAGCAGGTGGCGGACAAGCACCTTAAAATGTCATTCGCCTACACAAGGAAGAAGAACATGCCCGAGGCGCTCCCGTGTCCTCGTCTTTCGGTCAACCTGAGAATAATGTTCTTGAGGATTAAAGTTTATAAATGTAAGTATGATGTGATTTTTTATTTTATTTTATGTTGTTGAACAGTGTTTTTGTTTATTTTATAATTTCGTCATTAAAAGGCTGTGGCGGTTGGAGAGTCAGCTTCGTGTTAGGGCGTGTTAAAGATCCCGATACCCACACTACACCCTCATTGAAGTATATACGAGTAAAATTATTCGAGCGCGCAGCCAAAGTATATTGTCCACAATTATTTGCGGACTTAACCAAAATCCCATTGAACTGGCGATGTTCGGTGGAATTCTTGTGCCCATGCTGAAAAAAATTCTCTTCAAATGTACATATCGAATTATGACATTATGATAAACAGTTGCATGTGTGCAATTTCGGTCACTCTTTTAAAGTCACCTACGTGTTTTGTCCGAGTGCAGCTAGCGTACTTAGCGACCTTGTGTGCATGCGCCGCAGATTGTGAGAGCGCCTCAAATAGTACAAATGAAGCTATAGCTTGTTCCGGTGGGTCCCAAGCCAGGGTTTTTTCCTAACTACCACATTACTTAAGTTTTAATATCACTCTCAACGTCAAAATTGTTACAAATAAATACATAATATAACGTGCCGCCAAGCTCGATGACATAGGAGGCGGAAGTTGGTGTCGTCACACGCATTGTCCCAATTTTGCAATATCGGTACGCTTGGAACCTGTGCTCTGCAACACCCCATGTACACGTCAACGAGGAACGTATGGTGTAGAGTGTTTATTGCGATTGGGCCATTCTTTGTCACGGTCTTCTCTCTGACAAATTGGCATATTTAGCAGCCAAAATATAATGAGCCGTTGCTGTGATAGTAGTTGCAGCCCAAGGTTATTTTAGTAAACGAAAATGAACTCAAAACTTGAATAGAAAAAAATAAAATTCGATAATGAAAAAAATACAGTGAACCCTCGGTTATCGCGGTTAATGGGGACCGAGACCACCCGCGAAAACTGAAAATCCGCGAAGTAGCGGCGCACCTTCAAAAATGCTTAAAAAAAAAGTGCGAAGTAGTGGTGCACCTTCAAAAATGTTTAAAAAAAAAAAATTAATAAATATATATATATATATATATATATATATATATATATATACACACGGGTAGAGAGAGAGAGAGTGAAATTCATGCTATAACAAAAAAAAAAAAATTATTATTAAAACTTATTATTTTTTTATTCCCCAGCCATTATTTTTGTATTTATTCAATTACTTCTTTTTGTATTTTTTTAATTGCTTCGACCTTTACCTGCTGGTACGCCGTCCGGTGTGCCCTGTGAAATGAAAGGTGGCATTCTTCATTTATTTTTTTTATTCATTTATTCATTCATAACTGACAGCCTCGCGCTCCGCTCGTGCTCGGGCGGAAGAGGTGCTCCTCTTCGGCTTAATTGTCATGCACGCCGGACCTGCTCCCCCGAAGCGTGTCTCCGTTCGATTGAACTCGGTTTCATTTCGCCCCGCCCGTGCCCGGGGAAGGTGCTCCTATTCGGCTTAACTGTGACACACGCCCGCCCTCCTCCCCCGGAGCTTCCATTCGGTTAAACTTAAGGGCCGTTTGGCACCGCCCGTGCCCGGGGAAGGTGCTTCTCTTCGGCTTAACTGTGACGCGAGCATGCCCTCCTCCTCCGGAGCTTCCATTCGGTTAAACTTAGGGGCCGCTTGACACCGCCCGTGCCCGGGGAAGGTGCTCCTCTTCGGCTTAACTGCCACGCACGCCGGCCGGCCTCCTCCGGAGCTCTCGTACGCTCCCGAACAGAGCGAAATGTCGCCCCGCTAGTGCCCGGGCGGAAGTTGTTCCTCTTCGGCTTAACTGCCACGCACGCTGGCCGGAGCTCTGGTACGGTCCGAACCGCGCGAAACGTCGCCCCAAATCGTGCCCGGGGGAACGTGCTCTTCTTCGTCCACTCTCCTCTTCGCCCACGCTCTTCTTCGGCGCATGCCGGCCGTCTAACAGCTCCAGCGCCCCGTCGTGCCGCTCGGCGAAACTACAATGTCCCCGAATATTTTTTAGACCCGCGAAGCACTGAACCCGCGAAAGGTGAACCGCGAAGTAGCGAGGGTTCACTGTAAAATGAAAATGCTCTTTCAAAAATTAAAACTATCTAAAACTAGTGATGGCAAAATGAAGCCCCATAAAGCAGCCAAGCCCTGCAGGGAAATACTTCACACACGAATGGGCTTCGAGATGCTTCATTTTTCTTGACTACGCCATCCCGTGGACAGAAAAATGTATAACATGCTTGGTGCATGCAATAAAATGGTGAGCTGTAAATCATGCTCTGCTTACCAAACAATATGTATTTGAAGAGTGATTTTAATTGTTCTGTTTTACTTTGTCTTCTCACTTCTCCAATATTCAGACAGCTCCGCCAAGACCAACGTTTCACCCCCACACTGATATAAAATGGACCCAACCGTTTGGGTCTCTTTCCAAATTTGGTACCAAAGCCTCCCCCACAGTGCGGCAGCTATCTTGAATTGGCCCGTTCCCAGAGAGTTTTACTTCATTCAGTGTCATTCAGTATTATTCAAAATCTTTCAGTGTCATTCCAAATCATTCAATGTCATTCACGATCTTTCCACATCCTTCCACCTTCCATCGTTCAGTGTCATTCCACATTCTCTTTGATATATAACATAACATAACAATAACATAATCCTGGGTCAGCAGACACCTAATTAATGTGTTAATACATGATACATTTTTATATAAGCAACACTTATGATTGTAACGTATTTTTAATTCTTTCTAGGCGGGAACTGTCCGAACAAAAAATTCATGCAATTTGTAATTAGACACTTTGTCATACAAAAAGTCACTCAGGGCAAGAGAAAAAAAATTGTCACTTGCCCTAGTTGGGCAAGTAATTTGGCCACTCGGGCAAGGCAAATTTTAGTGGCACTTGCCCTATGGGGAAGCAGTTTTTAAAGTTAACTTCGAACCCTGTGATGGTGTCTTGTGACCAGTCTTTATCAGCTGATGTTCCATGAAGGCGTGCCTTACCTGTCACAAGAATGAAGGCAAGTCACACCCCCCGCTGTCCATTCACTCCGCCAAGATGCTGCTCTAGGTGGTAGAGAGGATGAAGGCTCCCTTGTCTCTGTTCATGGTTTTTATGCCTCGCTTGCAGATCTCAATGGCCTCTCTGATCCAGCGCTGTTGTTTGTTCTCTTCGGTGCGGATGACCCTGCCCTTCTCCCAGTCCATGATGTGGTTTTCCCTTTTGCAGTGGTCAGTGATTGCTGATTTGTAATGTTCATGTTGTGCTTGTTCTTTTACTGCTCTGATTTTTCATTTTTTTGACAGGTAAGTCACACCCTCATGGAACATCAGCTGATAAAGACGGGTCTCAAGACACCATCATGCGACACTCTGAAGAAGGCGAAAGACTCGCCGAAACATGTCAGGTAAAAAATTAACCTAAAACATAATTGTCTGCTTTTAATGAATCAGTCAAATATCAATAATAAGAAGACAAAATGAACCTAATACAAATAAATGAATGCTTAATAGCTCCCCTGGACATGCTCCTAAAAATCCAAACCTTCACCTGTAAATAAAACGTCCCGACCTGAAGACATCTTAATGTTATTATTTTGTTATACACACAGCGCCGCCAAGTGGAATCAAAAATTTGTTTTTATTTTAATTTTCACGTACTGCACGGTGCCCTTTTGACGAATCCGACTGAAAATTAGTCAGAAAAGACTCACTTACTCTCTGCCGAATTTTGTGACGTTTTGGCAAAAGGCGTGGCTATTACGGTGCTGAAAAGTCAGATTGTACTCTGTGGCAACAAAAGCTCCGGCAACATGACTCAGATGATCCTATCTTCTCGAAGTTGTACACATTTGAGGATACTTCAGCCCTGAAGACATCTACCAACTTATTTTTCATCGTAGTAGTAGCGCCACCAACTGGTAAAAGCTAATACAAGTTATTTTCTTGGATGTTTTTCTCCGTGCAACTCAACAAGGTCGCCCTCATATATGCTCGGATGACTGTTTCGGCCATGAGGATGTCACAATACGAAATTCGTCCTTTTTCGTGTAAAGTTGTGGGAGTGGCATTGCACTGTTCGGCAATAAAACAACGCTGATTATGAGGTTCTAAATATGAACGACAACTCGTGAAACTTTACACACACATCAGGCCGAGCAAATTTATCAATATTTTATACGTTAGTTGTGCAGCTTTTTTGAAATGGCTCGCCATGGCCCTCGAGAAATGTTAAAAAAAGCAGCCCTGGTTGAGTGTTTCACCTCGCTTTTTGTAAATTTTATGGAGTACAGTGAACCCTCGGTAATCGCGGTTAATGGGGACAGAGACCACCCGCGAAAACTGAAAATCCGCGAAGTAGCGGCGCACCTTCAAAAATGCTTAAAAAAATATACAATATATATAATAAATATATAAATATATATATATATATATATATATATATATATATATATATATATATATATATATACGGGGAGAGAGAGAGTGAAATTCATGTTATAACAAAAAAACCAAATTATTATTAAAACGTATTATTTTTTTATTCCCCAGCCATTCTTTTTGTATTTATTTAATTACTCCGACTTTTATCTGCTGGTACGCCGTCCGGTGTGCCCTGTGAAATGAAAGGTGGCATTCTTTATTCATTTATTTATTTATTCTTTTATACATTCATAACTGACAGCTTCGCGCTCCGCTCGTGCCCGGGCGGAAGAGGTGCTCCAATTCGGCTTAACTGTGACACACACCCGCCCTCCTCCCCCGGAGCTTCCATTCGGTTAAACTTAGGGGCCGCTTGGCACCGCCCGTGCCCGGGGAAGGTGCTCCTCTTCGGCTTACTGTGACGCGAGCATGCCCTCCTCCTCCGGAGCTTCCATTCGGTTAAACTTAGGGGCCGCTTGGAATCGCCCGTGCCCGGGGAAGGTGCTCCTCTTCGGCTTACTGTGACGCGAGCATGCCCTCCTCCTCCGGAGCTTCCATTCGGTTAAACTTAGGGGCCGCTTGGCACCGCCCGTGCCCGGGGAAGGTTCTCCTCTACGGCTTAACTGCCACGCACGCCGGCCGGAGCTCTGGTACTGTCCGAACCGCGCGAAACGTCGCCACCGATCGTGTCCGGGGGAACGTGCTCTTCTTCGTCCACTCTCCTCTTCGCCCACGCTCTTCTTCGGCGCACACCGGCCGTCTAACCGCTCCAGCGCCCCGTCGTGCCGCTCGACGAAACTACAATGCCCCCGAATATTTTTTAGACCCGCGAAGCACTGAACCCGCGAAAGGTGAACCGCCAAGTAGCGAGGGTTCACTGTATGTATAAGACCAAGACCTACAAAAAAGTCTCTTGGAGCAATGAGCTAGGTTTTACAGGAAGTCGGCCATTTTGAATTTACTTAAAAGGGGGCGGGTCACCACCATGGACTTTGTGTAGAAATTATAATTGGGGCCCGAGCAGCGACCGCGGCGAGGTCCCTATTGTTTTTGTAGAAATTATTATTATTATTATTATTAGGGCCCGAGCAGTGACCGCTGCGAGGTCCCTATTGTTTTTCTAGAAATTGTTATTAGGGCCCGAGCTGCGACGGCTGCGAGGTCCCTATTGTTTTTGTAGAAAATATTATTACTTTTATTATTATTATTATTATTATTATTAGGGCCTGAGCAGCGACCGCTGCGAAGTCCCTGTTGTTTTTGTAGAAATTATTATTATTATTATTTTTCCGATTGTTCGATTGCATTTTTGACCCCCGAAACATGCACAAAAACTCACCAAACTTGGCAGTCTCATCGGGCATGGCGAGAAATTTGATATTTTAAACGTCTAATATGAACAGGAAGTGAGTTATGAATTTTTGAAAGTCCGACTTTTGCCCTTTTTTGCATGTTTACAGGGGTCATTCTTTTGCACCCTGATCCTAAAGGCTTCATCTGATTGCCTTAAAATTCTGTCTGTAGCATCTTAAGACCTGGGACAAACACTGGGGCTAAAACTTTTTGTTTCCGAAATACAATATGACGGGGGCGGGGCTTCGAAGTTTTCACTTAAGATTTCCTTCGCCGCAATGGACAAAATGCTTAATAACTCTCTTGCACATGCTGCTAAAAATCCAAAACTTCACATGTACATAAAGAGTCGGTACCTGAAGACATCTATATGTTTATATTCAGTTATACACCTTGCGCCAATAAATATCATTTTTTACATTTTGACGTACTGCACGGTGCCCTTTTAACGAATCCGATTGAAAATTGGCTAGAAAAGACTCAAGACATTGATCTTACTCTATCCCTATTTTTGTGACTTTCCTTCGAAGGGCGTGGCTATTACGGTGCCGCAGAGTCTGATTATTCTCCGTGGCAACAAAAGTTCCTGCAAAATGATTCAGATGATCCATCTTCTCGAAATTTTTCACATTTGAGGATATTCAGGCCCTGAAGACGGCTGCCAACTTATTTTTGATCGCAGTGGTAGCGCCACCAACTGGTTAAAACAAATACAAATTATTTTCGTTGATGTTTTTCTCCGGGCAGGTTAACAAAATCTACCTTATATTTGCTCGGATGAGTGTTTAGGCCTTGAGGATGTCACAATACGAAAGTCTTTCGCCTTCTTCAGAGTGTCACATGATGGTGTCTTGTGGCCCGTCTTTATCAGCTGATGTTCCATGAGGGCGTGACTTACCTGTCACAAGAATGAAGGCAAGTCACGCCCCCCGCTGTCCGTTAACTCCGCCAAGATGCTGGTCCAGGTGGTAGAGAGGATGAAGGCTCCCTTGTCTCTGTTCATGGTTTTTATGCCTTGCTTGCAGATCTCAATGGCCTCTCTGATCCAGCGCTGTTGTTTGTTCTCTTCTGTGCGGATGACCCTGCCCTTCTCCCGGTCCATGATGTGGTTTTCCCTTTTGCAGTGGTCAGTGATTGCTGATTTGTAATGTTCATGTTGTGCTTGTTCTTTTACTGCTCTGATTTTTCATTTTTTTGACAGGTAAGTCACACCCTCATGGAACATCAGCTGATAAAGACGGGTCTCAAGACACCATCATGCGACACTCTGAAGAAGGCGAAAGACTCGCCGAAACATGTCAGGTAAAAAATTTACCGAAAACATAATTGTCTGCTTTTAATGAATCTGTCAAATATCAATAATAAGAAGACAAAATGAACCTAATACAAATAAATGAATGCTTAATAACTCCCCTGCACATGCTCCTAAAAATCCAAACCTTCACCTGTAAATAAAATGTCCCGACCTGAAGACATCTTAATGTTATTATTTTGTTATACACACAGCGCCGCCAAGTGGAATCAAAAATTTGTTTTTATTTTAATTTTCACGTACTGCACCGTGCCCTTTTGACGAATCCGACTGAAAATTAGTCAGAAAAGACTCAAGACAATGATCTTACTCTCTGCCGAGTTTTGTGACGTTTTGGCAAAAGGCGTGGCTATTACGGTGCTGAAAAGTCCGATTGTACTTTGTGGCAACAAAAGCTCCGGCAACATGACTCAGATGATCCTATCTTCTCGAAGTTGTACACATTTGAGGATACTTCAGCCCTGAAGACATCTACCAACTTATTTTTCATCGTAGTAGTAGCGCCAACAACTGGTAAAAGCTAATAAAAGTTATTTTCTTGGATGTTTTTCTCCGTGCAACTCAACAAGGTCGCCCTCATATATGCTCGGAGGACTGTTTCGGCCATGAGGATGTCACAATACGAAATTCATCCTTTTTCGTGAAAAGTTGTGGGAGTGGCATTGCACTGTTTGGCAATAAAACAACGCTGATTATGAGGTTCTAAATATGAACGACAACTCGTGAAACTTGACACACACATCAGGCAGAGCAAATTTATCAATATTTTATACGTTAGTTGTGCAGCTTTTTTGAAATGGCTCGCCATGGCCCTCGAGAAATGTTCAAAAAAGCAGCCCTGGTTGAGTGTTTCACCTCGCTTTTTGTAAATTTTATGGAGTACAGTGAACCCTCGGTTATCGCGGTTAATGGGGACCGAGACCACCCGCGGAAACTGAAAATCCGCGAAGTAGCGGCGCACCTTCAAAAATGCTTAAAAGAAAATACAATATATATAATAAATATATATATATATATATATATATATATATATATATACGGGGAGAGAGAGAGAGAGAGAGTGAAATTCATGTTATAACAAAAAAACCAAATTATTATTAAAACGTATTATTTTTTTATTCCCCAGCCATTCTTTTTGTATTTATTTAATTACTCCGACATTTACCTGCTGGTACGCCGTCCGGTGTTCCCTGTGAAATGAAAGGTGGCATTCTTTAATTATTTATTTATTTATTCATTTATTCATTCATAACTGACAGCTTCGCGCTCCGTTCGTGTCCGGGCGGAAGAGGTGTTCCAATTCGGCTTAACTGTGACACACGCCCGCCCTCCTCCCCCGGAGCTTCCATTCGGTTAAACTTAGGGGCCGCTTGGCACCGCCCGTGCCCGGGGAAGGTGCTCCTCTTCGGCTTACTGTGACGCGAGCATGCCCGCCTCCTCCGGAGCTTCCATTCGGTTAAACTTAGGGGCCGCTTGGAACCGCCCGTGCCCGGCAAAGGTGCTCCTCTTCGGCTTACTGTGACGCGAGCATGCCCTCCTCCTCCGGAGCTTCCATTTGGTTAAACTTAGGGGCCGCTTGGAACCGCCCGTGCCTGGGGAAGGTGCTCCTCTTCGGCTTACTGTGACGCGAGCATGCCCTCCTCCTCCGGAGCTTCCATTCGGTTAAACTTAGGGGCCGCTTGGCACCGCTCGTGCCCGGGGACGGTGCTCCTCTACGGCTTAACTGCCACGCACGCCGGCCGGAGCCCTGGTACGGTCCGAACCGCGCGAAACGTCGCCACCGATCGTGTCCGGGGGAACGTGCTCTTCTTCGTCCACTCTCCTCTTCGCCCACGCTCTTCTTCGGCGCACGCCGGCCGTCTAACCGCTCCAGCGCCCGTCGTGCCGCTCGGCGAAACTACAATGCCCCCGAATATTTTTTATACCCGCGAAGCACTGAACCCGCGAAAGGTGAACCGCGAAGTAGCGAGGGTTCACTGTATGTATAAGACCAAGACCTACAAAAAAGTCTCTTGGAGCAATGAGCTAGGTTTTACAGGAAGTCGGCCATTTTGAATTTACTTAAAAGGGGCGGGTCACCACAATGGACTTTGTGTAGAAATTATTATTGGGGCCCGAGCAGCGACCGTGGCGAGGTCCCTATTGTTTATGTAGAAATTATTATTAGGGCCCGAGCAGCGACCGCTACGAGGTCCCCATTGTTTTTGTGGAAATTATTATTATTATTATTATTAGGGCCCGAGCAGTGACCGCTGCGAGGTCCCTATTGTTTTTCTAGAAATTGTTATTAGGGCCCGAGCTGCGACGGCTGCGAGGTCCCTATTGTTTTTGTAGAAAATATTATTACTTTTATTATTATTATTATTATTATTATTAGGGCCTGAGCAGCGACCGCTGCGAAGTCCCTGTTGTTTTTGTAGAAATTATTATTATTA
Source organism: Idiotropiscis lumnitzeri (assembly GCF_059441095.1). Taxonomy (NCBI): domain Eukaryota; kingdom Metazoa; phylum Chordata; class Actinopteri; order Syngnathiformes; family Syngnathidae; genus Idiotropiscis; species Idiotropiscis lumnitzeri. Next base: position 745,333 of record NW_028283632.1, on the reverse strand, counting down.
TTATTTTTCCGATTGTACGATCGCATTTTTGACCCCGAAACATGCACAAAAACTCACCAAACTTGGCAGTCTCATCGGGCATGGCGAGAAATTTGATATTTTAACGTCTAATATGAACAGGAAGTGAGTTATGAATTTTTGAAAGTCCGACTTTTGCCCTTTTTTGCATGTTTACAGGGGTCATTCTTTTGCACCCTGATCCTAAAGGCTTCATCTGATTGCCTTAAAATTCTGTCTGTAGCATCTTAAGACCTGGGACAAACACTGGGGCTAAAATCTTTTGTTTCCGAAATACTATATGACGGGGGCGGGGCTTCAAAGTTTTCACTTAAGATTTCCTTCGCCGCAATGGACAAAATGCTTAATAACTCTCCTGCACATGCTGCTAAAAATCCAAAACTTCACATGTACATAAAGAGTCGGTACCTGAAGACATCTATATGTTTATATTCTGTTATACACCTTGCGCCAATCAATAACATTTTTTACATTTTGACGTACTGCACGGTGCCCTTTTAACGAATCCGATTGAAAATTGGCTAGAAAAGACTCAAGACATTGATCTTACTCTATCCCTATTTTTGTGACTTTCCTTCGAAGGGCGTGGCTATTACGGTGCCGCAGAGTCTGATTATTCTCCGTGGCAACAAAAGTTCCTGCAAAATGATTCAGATGATCCATCTTCTCGAAATTTTTCACATTTGAGGATATTCAGGCCCTGAAGACGGCTGCCAACTTATTTTTGATCGCAGTGGTAGCGCCACCAACTGGTTAAAACAAATACAAATTATTTTCGTTGATGTTTTTCTCCGGGCAGGTTCACAAAATCTACCTTATATTTGCTCGGATGAGTGTTTAGGCCTTGAGGATGTCACAATACGAAAGTCTTTCGCCTTCTTCAGAGTGTCACATGATGGTGTCTTGTGACCCGTCTTTATCAGCTGATGTTCCATGAGGGCGTGACTTACCTGTCACAAGAATGAAGGCAAGTCACGCCCCCCGCTGTCCGTTCACTCCGCCAAGATGCTGCTCCAGGTGGTAGAGAGGATGAAGGCTCCCTTGTCTCTGTTCATGGTTTTTATGCCTCGCTTGCAGATCTCAATGGCCTCTCTGATCCAGCGCTGTTGTTTGTTCTCTTCGTTGCGGATGACCCTGCCCTTCTCCCGGTCCATGATGTGGTTTTCCCTTTTGCAGTGGTCAGTGATTGCTGATTTGTAATATTCATGTTGTGCTTGTTCTTTTACTGCTCTGATTTTTCATTTTTTTGACAGGTAAGTCACACCCTCATGGAACATCAGCTGATAAAGACGGGTCTCAAGACACCATCATGCGACACTCTGAAGAAGGCGAAAGACTCGCCGAAACATGTCAGGTAAAAAATTAACCTAAAACATAATTGTCTGCTTTTAATGAATCTGTCAAATATCAATAATAAGAAGACAAAATGAACCTAATACAAATAAATGAATGCTTAATAACTCCCCTGCACATGCTCCTAAAAATCCAAACCTTCACCTGTAAATAAAACGTCCCGACCTGAAGACATCTTAATGTTATTATTTTGTTATACACACAGCGCCGCCAAGTGGAATCAAAAATGTGTTTTTATTTTAATTTTCACGTACTGCACGGTGCCCTTTTGACGAATCCGACTGAAAATTTGTCAGAAAAGACTCAAGACAATGATCTTACTCTCTGCCGAATTTTGTGACGTTTTGGCAAAAGGCGTGGCTATTACGGTGCTGAAAAGTCCGATTGTACTTTGTGGCAACAAAAGCTCCGGCAACATGACTCAGATGATCCTATCTTCTCGAAGTTGTACACATTTGAGGATACTTCAGCCCTGAAGACATCTACCAACTTATTTTTCATCGTAGTAGTAGCGCCACCAACTGGTAAAAGCTAATACAAATTATTTTCTTGGATGTTTTTCTCCGTGCAACTCAACAAGGTCGCCCTCATATATGCTCGGATGACTGTTTCGGCCATGAGGATGTCACAATACGAAATTCATCCTTTTTCGTGAAAAGTTGTGGGAGTGGCATTGCACTGTTCGGCAATAAAACAACGCTGATTATGAGGTTCTAAATATGAACGACAACTCGTGAAACTTTACACACACATCAGGCAGAGCAAATTTATCAATATTTTATACGTTAGTTGTGCAGCTTTTTTGAAATGGCTCGCCATGGCCCTCGAGAAATGTTCAAAAAAGCAGCCCTGGTTGAGTGTTTCACCTCGCTTTTTGTAAATTTTATGGAGTACAGTGAACCCTCAGTTATCGCGGTTAATGTTAAAATGGTCGAATGGTCAATGACAAGAATTGCAGTGCAAGCACGTATTATCGGCGCGGGTTCGATCCCCACCTGATGTGCCTCGCATGATTTCTTTGGCTGCCAGGATGGCCGAGTGGTCTAAGGCGCCGCGTTCAGGACCCAGTCTCCCCACGAGGCCTTGGGTTCGAATCTCAAATTTCCCCATTGTGGGACTAATAAAGGGAATATTATATTATTATTATTATATTATAATGGGGACCGAGACCACCCGCAAAAACTGAAAATCCGCGAAGTAGCGGCGCACCTTCAAAAATGCTTAAAAAAAAATACAATATATATAATAAATATATAAATATATATATATATATATATTTATATATATATATATATATATATATATATATATACGAGGAGAGAGAGAGAGAGTGAAATTCATGTTATAACAAAAAAACCAAATTATTATTAAAACGTATTATTTTTTTATTCCCCAGCCATTCTTTTTGTATTTATTTAATTACTCCGACTTTTACCTGCTGGTACGCCGTCCGGTGTGCCCTGTGAAATGAAAGGTGGCATTCTTTATTTATTTATTTATTTATTCATTTATTCATTCATAACTGACAGCTTCGCGCTCCGTTCGTGCCCGGGCGGAAGAGGTGTTCCAATTCGGCTTAACTGTGACACACGCCCGCCCTCCTCCCCCGGAGCTTCCATTCGGTTAAACTTAGGGGCCGCTTGGCACCGCCCGTGCCCGGGGAAGGTGCTCCTCTTCGGCTTACTGTGTCGCGAGCATGCCCTCCTCCTCCGGAGCTTCCATTCGGTTAAACTTAGGGGCCGCTTGGAACCGCCCGTGCCCGGCGAAGGTGCTCCTCTTCGGCTTACTGTGACGCGAGCATGCCCTCCTCCTCCGGAGCTTCCATTCGGTTAAACTTAGGGGCCGCTTGGAACCGCCCGTGCCCGGGGAAGGTGCTCCTCTTCGGCTTACTGTGACGCGAGCATGCCCTCCTCCTCCGGAGCTTCCATTCGGTTAAACTTAGGGGCCGCTTGGCACCGCCCGTGCCCGGGGAAGGTGCTCCTCTACGGCTTAACTGCCACGCACGCCGGCCGGAGCTCTGGTACGGTCCGAACCGCGCGAAACGTCGCCACCGATCGTGTCCGGGGGAACGTGCTCTTCTTCGTCCAATCTCCTCTTCGCCCACGCTCTTCTTCGGCGCACGCCGGCCGTTTAACCGCTCCAGCGCCCGTCGTGCCGCTCGGCGAATCTACAATGCCCCCGAATATTTTTTATACCCGCGAAGCACTGAACCCGCGAAAGGTGAACCGCGAAGTAGCGAGGGTTCACTGTATGTATAAGGCCAAGACCTACAAAAAAGTCTCTTGGAGCAATGAGCTAGGTTTTACAGGAAGTCGGCCATTTTGAATTTACTTAAAAGGGGGCGGGTCACCACAATGGACTTTGTGTAGAAATTATTATTGGGGCCCGAGCAGCGACCGCGGCGAGGTCCCTATTGTTTATGTAGAAATTATTATTAGGGCCCGAGCAGCGACCGCTACGAGGTCCCCATTGTTTTTGTGGAAATTATTATTATTATTATTATTAGGGCCCGAGCAGTGACCGCTGCGAGGTCCCTATTGTTTTTCTAGAAATTGTTATTAGGGCCCGAGCTGCGACGGCTGCGAGGTCCCTATTGTTTTTCTAGAAAATATTTTTACTTTTTTTATTATTATTATTATTATTATTATTAGGGCCTGAGCAGCGACCGCTGCGAAGTCCCTGTTGTTTTTGTAGAAATTATTATTATTATTATTTTTCCGATTGTTCGATCGCATTTTTGACCCCCGAAACATGCACAAAAACTCACCAAACTTGGCAGTCTCATCGGGCATGGCGAGAAATTTGATATTTTAACGTCTAATATGAACAGGAAGTGAGTTTTGAATTTTTGAGAGTCCGACTTTTGCCCTTTTTTGCATGTTTACTGGGGTCATTCTTTTGCACCCTGATCCTAAAGGCTTCATCTGATTGCCTTAAAATTTTGTCTGTAGCATCTTAAGACCTGGGACAAACACTGGGGCTAAAATCTTTTGTTTCCGAAATACTATATGACGGGGGCGGGGCTTCAAAGTTTTCACTTAAGATTTCCTTCGCCGCAATGGACAAAATGCTTAATAACTCTCCTGCACATGCTGCTAAAAATCCAAAACTTCACATGTACATAAAGAGTCGGTACCTGAAGACATCTATATGTTTATATTCTGTTATACACCTTGCGCCAATCAATATAATTTTTTACGTTTTGACATACTGCACGGTGCCCTTTTAACGAATCCGATTGAAAATTGGCGAGAAAAGACTCAAGACATTGATCTTACTCTATCCCTATTTTTGTGACTTTCCTTCGAAGGGCGTGGCTATTGCGGTGCCGCAGAGTCTGATTATTCTCCGTGGCAACAAAAGTTCCTGCAAAATGATTCAGATGATCCATCTTCTCGAAATTTTTCACATTTGAGGATATTCAGGCCCTGAAGACGGCTGCCAACTTATTTTTGATCGCAGTGGTAGCGCCACCAACTGGTAAAACAAATACAAATTATTTTCGTTGATGTTTTTCTCCGGGCAGGTTCACAAAATCTACCTTATATTTGCTCGGATTAGTGTTTAGGCCTTGAGGATGTCACAATACGAAAGTCTTTCGCCTTCTTCAGAGTGTCACATGATGGTGTCTTGTGACCCGTCTTTATCAGCTGATGTTCCATGAGGGCGTGACTTACCTGTCACAAGAATGAAGGCAAGTCACACCCCCCGCTGTCCGTTCACTCCGCCAAGATGCTGCTCCAGGTGGTAGAGAGGATGAAGGCTCCCTTGTCTCTGTTCATGGTTTTTATGCCTCGCTTGCAGATCTCAATGGCCTCTCTGATCCAGCGCTGTTGTTTGTTCTCTTCGGTGCGGATGACCCTGCCCTTCGCCCGGTCCATGATATGGTTTTCCCTTCTGCAGTGGTCAGTGATTGCTGATTTGTAATATTCATGTTGTGCTTGTTCTTTTACTGCTATGATTTTTCATTTTTTTGACAGGTAATTCACACCCTCATGGAACATAAGCTGATAAAGACGGGTCTCAAGACACCATCATGCGACACTCTGAAGAAGGCGAAAGACTCGCCGAAACATGTCAGGTAAAACATTTACCTAAAACATAATTGTCTGCTTTTAATGAATCTGTCAAATATCAATAATAAGAAGACAAAATGAACCTCATACAAATAAATGAATGCTTAATAACTCCCCTGCACATGCTCCTAATAATCCAAACCTTCACCTGTCAATAAAATGTCCCGACCTGAAGACATCTTAATGTTATTATTTTGTTATACACACAGCGCCGCCAAGTGGAATCAAAAATTTGTTTTTATTTTAATTTCCACGTACTGCACGGTGCCCTTTTGACGAATCCGACTGAAAATTAGTCAGAAAAGACTCAAGACAATGATCTTACTCTCTGCCGAATTTTGTGACGTTTTGGCAAAAGGCGTGGCTATTACGGTGCTGAAAAGTCCGATTGTACTCTGTGGCAACAAAAGCTCCGGCAACATGACTCAGATGATCCTATCTTCTCGAAGTTGTACACATTTGAGGATACTTCAGCCCTGAAGACATCTACCAACTTATTTTTCATCGTAGTAGTAGCGCCACCAACTGGTAAAAGCTAATACAAGTTATTTTCTTGGATGTTTTTCTCCGTGCAACTCAACAAGGTCGCCCTCATATATGCTCCGAGGACTGTTTCGGCCATGAGGATGTCACAATACGAAATTCATCCTTTTTCGTGAAAAGTTGTGGGAGTGGCATTGCACTGTTTGGCAATAAAACAACGCTGATTATGAGGTTCTAAATATGAACGACAACTCGTGAAACTTGACACACACATCAGGCAGAGCAAATTTATCAATATTTTATACGTTAGTTGTGCAGCTTTTTTGAAATGGCTCGCCATGGCCCTCGAGAAATGTTCAAAAAAGCAGCCCTGGTTGAGTGTTTCACCTCGCTTTTTGTAAATTTTATGGAGTACAGTGAACCCTCGGTTATCGCGGTTAATGGGGACCGAGACCACCCGGGGAAACTGAAAATCCGCGAAGTAGCGGCGCACCTTCAAAAATGCTTAAAAGAAAATACAATATATATAATAATATATATATATATATATATATATATATATATATATATATATATATATATATATATATATATATACGGGGAGAGAGAGAGAGAGAGAGAGAGTGAAATTCATGTTATAACAAAAAAACCAAATTATTATTAAAACGTATTATTTTTTTATTCCCCAGCCATTCTTTTTGTATTTATTTAATTACTCCGACTTTTACCAGCTGGTACGCCGTCCGGTGTTCCCTGTGAAATGAAAGGTGGCATTCTTTAATTATTTATTTATTTATTCATTTATTCATTCATAACTGACAGCTTCGCGCTCCGTTCGTGTCCGGGCGGAAGAGGTGTTCCAATTCGGCTTAACTGTGACACACGCCCGCCCTCCTCCCCCGGAGCTTCCATTCGGTTAAACTTAGGGGCCGCTTGGCACCGCCCGTGCCCGGGGAAGGTGCTCCTCTTCGGCTTACTGTGACGCGAGCATGCCCGCCTCCTCCGGAGCTTCCATTCGGTTAAACTTAGGGGCCGCTTGGAACCGCCCGTGCCCGGCAAAGGTGCTCCTCTTCGGCTTACTGTGACGCGAGCATGCCCTCCTCCTCCGGAGCTTCCATTTGGTTAAACTTAGGGGCCGCTTGGAACCGCCCGTGCCTGGGGAAGGTGCTCCTCTTCGGCTTACTGTGACGCGAGCATGCCCTCCTCCTCCGGAGCTTCCATTCGGTTAAACTTAGGGGCCGCTTGGCACCGCCCGTGCCCGGGGACGGTGCTCCTCTACGGCTTAACTGCCACGCACGCCGGCCGGAGCCTTGGTACGGTCCGAACCGCGCGAAACGTCGCCACCGATCGTGTCCGGGGGAACGTGCTCTTCTTCGTCCACTCTCCTCTTCGCCCACGCTCTTCTCCGGCGCACGCCGGCCGTCTAACCGCTCCAGCGCCCGTCGTGCCGCTCGGCGAAACTACAATGCCCCCGAATATTTTTTATACCCGCGAAGCACTGAACCCGCGAAAGGTGAACCGCGAAGTAGCGAGGGTTCACTGTATGTATAAGACCAAGACCTACAAAAAAGTCTCTTGAAGCAATGAGCTAGGTTTTACAGGAAGTCGGCCATTTTGAATTTACTTAAAAGGGGCGGGTCACCACAATGGACTTTGTGTAGAAATTATTATTGGGGCCCGAGCAGCGACCGCGGCGAGGTCCCTATTGTTTATGTAGAAATTATTATTAGGGCCCGAGCAGCGACCGCTACGAGGTCCCCATTGTTTTTGTGGAAATTATTATTATTATTATTATTAGGGCCCGAGCAGTGACCGCTGCGAGGTCCCTATTGTTTTTCTAGAAATTGTTATTAGGGCCCGAGCTGCGACGGCTGCGAGGTCCCTATTGTTTTTGTAGAAAATATCATTACTTTTATTATTATTATTATTATTATTATTAGGGCCTGAGCAGCGACCGCTGCGAAGTCCCTGTTGTTTTTGTAGAAATTATTATTATTATTATTTTTCCGATTGTACGATCGCATTTTTGACCCCGAAACATGCACAAAAACTCACCAAACTTGGCAGTCTCATCGGGCATGGCGAGAAATTTGATATTTTAACGTCTAATATGAACAGGAAGTGAGTTATGAATTTTTGAAAGTCCGACTTTTGCCCTTTTTTGCATGTTTACAGGGGTCATTCTTTTGCACCCTGATCCTAAAGGCTTCATCTGATTGCCTTAAAATTCTGTCTGTAGCATCTTAAGACCTGGGACAAACACTGGGGCTAAAATCTTTTGTTTCCGAAATACTATATGACGGGGGCGGGGCTTCAAAGTTTTCACTTAAGATTTCCTTCGCCGCAATGGACAAAATGCTTAATAACTCTCCTGCACATGCTGCTAAAAATCCAAAACTTCACATGTACATAAAGAGTCGGTACCTGAAGACATCTATATGTTTATATTCTGTTATACACCTTGCGCCAATCAATAACATTTTTTACATTTTGACGTACTGCACGGTGCCCTTTTAACGAATCCGATTGAAAATTGGCTAGAAAAGACTCAAGACATTGATCTTACTCTATCCCTATTTTTGTGACTTTCCTTCGAAGGGCGTGGCTATTGCGGTGCCGCAGAGTCTGATTATTCTCCGTGGCAACAAAAGTTCCTGCAAAATGATTCAGATGATCCATCTTCTCGAAATTTTTCACATTTGAGGATATTCAGGCCCTGAAGACGGCTGCCAACTTATTTTTGATCGCAGTGGTAGCGCCACCAACTGGTTAAAACAAATACAAATTATTTTCGTTGATGTTTTTCTCCGGGCAGGTTCACAAAATCTACCTTATATTTGCTCGGATGAGTGTTTAGGCCTTGAGGATGTCACAATACGAAAGTCTTTCGCCTTCTTCAGAGTGTCACATGATGGTGTCTTGTGACCCGTCTTTATCAGCTGATGTTCCATGAGGGCGTGACTTACCTGTCACAAGAATGAAGGCAAGTCACACCCCCCGCTGTCCGTTCACTCCGCCAAGATGCTGCTCTAGGTGGTAGAGAGGATGAAGGCTCCCTTGTCTCTGTTCATGGTTTTTATGCCTCGCTTGCAGATCTCAATGGCCTCTCTGATCCAGCGCTGTTGTTTGTTCTCTTCGGTGCGGATGACCCTGCCCTTCTCCCGGTCCATGATGTGGTTTTCCCTTTTGCAGTGGTCAGTGATTGCTGATTTGTAATGTTCATGTTGTGCTTGTTCTTTTACTGCTCTGATTTTTCATTTTTTTGACAGGTAAGTCACACCCTCATGGAACATCAGCTGATAAAGACGGGTCTCAAGACACCATCATGCGACACTCTGAAGAAGGCGAAAGACTCGCCGAAACATGTCAGGTAAAAAATTAACCTAAAACATAATTGTCTGCTTTTAATGAATCAGTCAAATATCAATAATAAGAAGACAAAATGAACCTAATACAAATAAATGAATGCTTAATAACTCCCCTGCACATGCTCCTGAAAATCCAAACCTTCACCTGTAAATAAAACGTCCCGACCTGAAGACATCTTAATGTTATTATTTTGTTCTACACACAGCGCCGCCAAGTGGAATCAAAAATGTGTTTTTATTTTAATTTTCACATCCTGCACGGTGCCCTTTTGACAAATCCGACTGAAAATTAGTCAGAAAAGACTCAAGACAATGATCTTTCTCTCTGCCGAATTTTGTGACGTTTTGGCAAAAGGCGTGGCTATTACGGTGCTGAAAAGTCAGATTGTACTCTGTGGCAACAAAAGCTCCGGCAACATGACTCAGATGATCCTATCTTCTCGAAGTTGTACACATTTGAGGATACTTCAGCCCTGAAGACATCGACCAACTTATTTTTCATCGTAGTAGTAGCGCCACCAACTGGTAAAAGCTAATACAAGTTATTTTCTTGGATGTTTTTCTCCGTGCAACTCAACAAGGTCGCCCTCATATATGCTCGGATGACTGTTTCGGCCATGAGGATGTCACAATACGAAATTCGTCCTTTTTCGTGTACAGTTGTGGGAGTGGCATTGCACTGTTCGGCAATAAAACAACGCTGATTATGAGGTTCTAAATATGAACGACAACTCGTGAAACTTTACACACACATCAGGCCGAGCAAATTTATCAATATTTTATACGTTAGTTGTGCAGCTTTTTTGAAATGGCTCGCCATGGCCCTCGAGAAATGTTAAAAAAAGCAGCCCTGGTTGAGTGTTTCACCTCGCTTTTTGTAAATTTTATGGAGTACAGTGAACCCTCGGTAATCGCGGTTAATGGGGACAGAGACCACCCGCGAAAACTGAAAATCCGCGAAGTAGCGGCGCACCTTCAAAAATGCTTAAAAAAATATACAATATATATAATAAATATATAATATATATATATATATATATATATATATATATATATATATATATATATATATATACGGGGAGAGAGAGAGTGAAATTCATGTTATAACAAAAAAACCAAATTATTATTAAAACGTATTATTTTTTTATTCCCCAGCCATTCTTTTTGTATTTATTTAATTACTCCGACTTTTATCTGCTGGTACGCCGTCCGGTGTGCCCTGTGAAATGAAAGGTGGCATTCTTTATTCATTTATTTATTTATTCTTTTATACATTCATAACTGACAGCTTCGCGCTCCGCTCGTGCCCGGGCGGAAGAGGTGCTCCAATTCGGCTTAACTGTGACACACACCCGCCCTCCTCCCCCGGAGCTTCCATTCGGTTAAACTTAGGGGCCGCTTGGAACCGCCCGTGCCCGGCGAAGGTGCTCCTCTTCGGCTTACTGTGACGCGAGCATGCCCTCCTCCTCCGGAGCTTCCATTCGGTTAAACTTAGGGGCCGCGGAACCGCCCGTGCCCGGGGAAGGTGCTCCTCTTCGGCTTACTGTGACGCGAGCATGCCCTCCTCCTCCGGAGCTTCCATTCGGTTAAACTTAGGGGCCGCTTGGCACCGCCCGTGCCCGGGGAAGGTGCTCCTCTACGGCTTAACTGCCACGCACGCCGGCCGGAGCTCTGGTACGGTCCGAACCGCGCGAAACGTCGCCACCGATCGTGTCCGGGGGAACGTGCTCTTCTTCGTCCAATCTCCTCTTCGCCCACGCTCTTCTTCGGCGCACGCCGGCCGTTTAACCGCTCCAGCGCCCGTCGTGCCGCTCGGCGAATCTACAATGCCCCCGAATATTTTTTATACCCGCGAAGCACTGAACCCGCGAAAGGTGAACCGCGAAGTAGCGAGGGTTCACTGTATGTATAAGGCCAAGACCTACAAAAAAGTCTCTTGGAGCAATGAGCTAGGTTTTACAGGAAGTCGGCCATTTTGAATTTACTTAAAAGGGGGCGGGTCACCACAATGGACTTTGTGTAGAAATTATTATTGGGGCCCGAGCAGCGACCGCGGCGAGGTCCCTATTGTTTATGTAGAAATTATTATTAGGGCCCGAGCAGCGACCGCTACGAGGTCCCCATTGTTTTTGTGGAAATTATTATTATTATTATTATTAGGGCCCGAGCAGTGACCGCTGCGAGGTCCCTATTGTTTTTCTAGAAATTGTTATTAGGGCCCGAGCTGCGACGGCTGCGAGGTCCCTATTGTTTTTCTAGAAAATATTTTTACTTTTTTTATTATTATTATTATTATTATTATTAGGGCCTGAGCAGCGACCGCTGCGAAGTCCCTGTTGTTTTTGTAGAAATTATTATTATTATTATTTTTCCGATTGTTCGATCGCATTTTTGACCCCCGAAACATGCACAAAAACTCACCAAACTTGGCAGTCTCATCGGGCATGGCGAGAAATTTGATATTTTAACGTCTAATATGAACAGGAAGTGAGTTTTGAATTTTTGAGAGTCCGACTTTTGCCCTTTTTTGCATGTTTACTGGGGTCATTCTTTTGCACCCTGATCCTAAAGGCTTCATCTGATTGCCTTAAAATTTTGTCTGTAGCATCTTAAGACCTGGGACAAACACTGGGGCTAAAATCTTTTGTTTCCGAAATACTATATGACGGGGGCGGGGCTTCAAAGTTTTCACTTAAGATTTCCTTCGCCGCAATGGACAAAATGCTTAATAACTCTCCTGCACATGCTGCTAAAAATCCAAAACTTCACATGTACATAAAGAGTCGGTACCTGAAGACATCTATATGTTTATATTCTGTTATACACCTTGCGCCAATCAATATCATTTTTTACGTTTTGACATACTGCACGGTGCCCTTTTAACGAATCCGATTGAAAATTGGCGAGAAAAGACTCAAGACATTGATCTTACTCTATCCCTATTTTTGTGACTTTCCTTCGAAGGGCGTGGCTATTGCGGTGCCGCAGAGTCTGATTATTCTCCGTGGCAACAAAAGTTCCTGCAAAATGATTCAGATGATCCATCTTCTCGAAATTTTTCACATTTGAGGATATTCAGGCCCTGAAGACGGCTGCCAACTTATTTTTGATCGCAGTGGTAGCGCCACCAACTGGTAAAACAAATACAAATTATTTTCGTTGATGTTTTTCTCCGGGCAGGTTCACAAAATCTACCTTATATTTGCTCGGATTAGTGTTTAGGCCTTGAGGATGTCACAATACGAAAGTCTTTCGCCTTCTTCAGAGTGTCACATGATGGTGTCTTGTGACCCGTCTTTATCAGCTGATGTTCCATGAGGGCGTGACTTACCTGTCACAAGAATGAAGGCAAGTCACACCCCCCGCTGTCCGTTCACTCCGCCAAGATGCTGCTCCAGGTGGTAGAGAGGATGAAGGCTCCCTTGTCTCTGTTCATGGTTTTTATGCCTCGCTTGCAGATCTCAATGGCCTCTCTGATCCAGCGCTGTTGTTTGTTCTCTTCGGTGCGGATGACCCTGCCCTTCGCCCGGTCCATGATATGGTTTTCCCTTCTGCAGTGGTCAGTGATTGCTGATTTGTAATATTCATGTTGTGCTTGTTCTTTTACTGCTATGATTTTTCATTTTTTTGACAGGTAATTCACACCCTCATGGAACATAAGCTGATAAAGACGGGTCTCAAGACACCATCATGCGACACTCTGAAGAAGGCGAAAGACTCGCCGAAACATGTCAGGTAAAACATTTACCTAAAACATAATTGTCTGCTTTTAATGAATCTGTCAAATATCAATAATAAGAAGACAAAATGAACCTCATACAAATAAATGAATGCTTAATAACTCCCCTGCACATGCTCCTAATAATCCAAACCTTCACCTGTCAATAAAATGTCCCGACCTGAAGACATCTTAATGTTATTATTTTGTTATACACACAGCGCCGCCAAGTGGAATCAAAAATTTGTTTTTATTTTAATTTCCACGTACTGCACGGTGCCCTTTTGACGAATCCGACTGAAAATTAGTCAGAAAAGACTCAAGACAATGATCTTACTCTCTGCCGAATTTTGTGACGTTTTGGCAAAAGGCGTGGCTATTACGGTGCTGAAAAGTCCGATTGTACTCTGTGGCAACAAAAGCTCCGGCAACATGACTCAGATGATCCTATCTTCTCGAAGTTGTACACATTTGAGGATACTTCAGCCCTGAAGACATCTACCAACTTATTTTTCATCGTAGTAGTAGCGCCACCAACTGGTAAAAGCTAATACAAGTTATTTTCTTGGATGTTTTTCTCCGTGCAACTCAACAAGGTCGCCCTCATATATGCTCCGAGGACTGTTTCGGCCATGAGGATGTCACAATACGAAATTCATCCTTTTTCGTGAAAAGTTGTGGGAGTGGCATTGCACTGTTTGGCAATAAAACAACGCTGATTATGAGGTTCTAAATATGAACGACAACTCGTGAAACTTGACACACACATCAGGCAGAGCAAATTTATCAATATTTTATACGTTAGTTGTGCAGCTTTTTTGAAATGGCTCGCCATGGCCCTCGAGAAATGTTCAAAAAAGCAGCCCTGGTTGAGTGTTTCACCTCGCTTTTTGTAAATTTTATGGAGTACAGTGAACCCTCGGTTATCGCGGTTAATGGGGACCGAGACCACCCGCGGAAACTGAAAATCCGCGAAGTAGCGGCGCACCTTCAAAAATGCTTAAAAGAAAATACAATATATATAATAAATATATATATATATATATATATATATATATATATATATATATATATATATATATATATATATATATATATATATATATATATATATATATATATATATATATATATATATATACGGGGAGAGAGAGAGAGAGAGAGAGAGAGTGAAATTCATGTTATAACAAAAAAACCAAATTATTATTAAAACGTATTATTTTTTTATTCCCCAGCCATTCTTTTTGTATTTATTTAATTACTCCGACTTTTACCAGCTGGTACGCCGTCCGGTGTTCCCTGTGAAATGAAAGGTGGCATTCTTTAATTATTTATTTATTTATTCATTTATTCATTCATAACTGACAGCTTCGCGCTCCGTTCGTGTCCGGGCGGAAGAGGTGTTCCAATTCGGCTTAACTGTGACACACGCCCGCCCTCCTCCCCCGGAGCTTCCATTCGGTTAAACTTAGGGGCCGCTTGGCACCGCCCGTGCCCGGGGAAGGTGCTCCTCTTCGGCTTACTGTGACGCGAGCATGCCCGCCTCCTCCGGAGCTTCCATTCGGTTAAACTTAGGGGCCGCTTGGAACCGCCCGTGCCCGGCAAAGGTGCTCCTCTTCGGCTTACTGTGACGCGAGCATGCCCTCCTCCTCCGGAGCTTCCATTTGGTTAAACTTAGGGGCCGCTTGGAACCGCCCGTGCCTGGGGAAGGTGCTCCTCTTCGGCTTACTGTGACGCGAGCATGCCCTCCTCCTCCGGAGCTTCCATTCGGTTAAACTTAGGGGCCGCTTGGCACCGCCCGTGCCCGGGGACGGTGCTCCTCTACGGCTTAACTGCCACGCACGCCGGCCGGAGCCTTGGTACGGTCCGAACCGCGCGAAACGTCGCCACCGATCGTGTCCGGGGGAACGTGCTCTTCTTCGTCCACTCTCCTCTTCGCCCACGCTCTTCTCCGGCGCACGCCGGCCGTCTAACCGCTCCAGCGCCCGTCGTGCCGCTCGGCGAAACTACAATGCCCCCGAATATTTTTTATACCCGCGAAGCACTGAACCCGCGAAAGGTGAACCGCGAAGTAGCGAGGGTTCACTGTATGTATAAGACCAAGACCTACAAAAAAGTCTCTTGAAGCAATGAGCTAGGTTTTACAGGAAGTCGGCCATTTTGAATTTACTTAAAAGGGGCGGGTCACCACAATGGACTTTGTGTAGAAATTATTATTGGGGCCCGAGCAGCGACCGCGGCGAGGTCCCTATTGTTTATGTAGAAATTATTATTAGGGCCCGAGCAGCGACCGCTACGAGGTCCCCATTGTTTTTGTGGAAATTATTATTATTATTATTATTAGGGCCCGAGCAGTGACCGCTGCGAGGTCCCTATTGTTTTTCTAGAAATTGTTATTAGGGCCCGAGCTGCGACGGCTGCGAGGTCCCTATTGTTTTTGTAGAAAATATCATTACTTTTATTATTATTATTATTATTATTATTAGGGCCTGAGCAGCGACCGCTGCGAAGTCCCTGTTGTTTTTGTAGAAATTATTATTATTATTATTTTTCCGATTGTACGATCGCATTTTTGACCCCGAAACATGCACAAAAACTCACCAAACTTGGCAGTCTCATCGGGCATGGCGAGAAATTTGATATTTTAACGTCTAATATGAACAGGAAGTGAGTTATGAATTTTTGAAAGTCCGACTTTTGCCCTTTTTTGCATGTTTACAGGGGTCATTCTTTTGCACCCTGATCCTAAAGGCTTCATCTGATTGCCTTAAAATTCTGTCTGTAGCATCTTAAGACCTGGGACAAACACTGGGGCTAAAATCTTTTGTTTCCGAAATACTATATGACGGGGGCGGGGCTTCAAAGTTTTCACTTAAGATTTCCTTCGCCGCAATGGACAAAATGCTTAATAACTCTCCTGCACATGCTGCTAAAAATCCAAAACTTCACATGTACATAAAGAGTCGGTACCTGAAGACATCTATATGTTTATATTCTGTTATACACCTTGCGCCAATCAATAACATTTTTTACATTTTGACGTACTGCACGGTGCCCTTTTAACGAATCCGATTGAAAATTGGCTAGAAAAGACTCAAGACATTGATCTTACTCTATCCCTATTTTTGTGACTTTCCTTCGAAGGGCGTGGCTATTGCGGTGCCGCAGAGTCTGATTATTCTCCGTGGCAACAAAAGTTCCTGCAAAATGATTCAGATGATCCATCTTCTCGAAATTTTTCACATTTGAGGATATTCAGGCCCTGAAGACGGCTGCCAACTTATTTTTGATCGCAGTGGTAGCGCCACCAACTGGTTAAAACAAATACAAATTATTTTCGTTGATGTTTTTCTCCGGGCAGGTTCACAAAATCTACCTTATATTTGCTCGGATGAGTGTTTAGGCCTTGAGGATGTCACAATACGAAAGTCTTTCGCCTTCTTCAGAGTGTCACATGATGGTGTCTTGTGACCCGTCTTTATCAGCTGATGTTCCATGAGGGCGTGACTTACCTGTCACAAGAATGAAGGCAAGTCACACCCCCCGCTGTCCGTTCACTCCGCCAAGATGCTGCTCTAGGTGGTAGAGAGGATGAAGGCTCCCTTGTCTCTGTTCATGGTTTTTATGCCTCGCTTGCAGATCTCAATGGCCTCTCTGATCCAGCGCTGTTGTTTGTTCTCTTCGGTGCGGATGACCCTGCCCTTCTCCCGGTCCATGATGTGGTTTTCCCTTTTGCAGTGGTCAGTGATTGCTGATTTGTAATGTTCATGTTGTGCTTGTTCTTTTACTGCTCTGATTTTTCATTTTTTTGACAGGTAAGTCACACCCTCATGGAACATCAGCTGATAAAGACGGGTCTCAAGACACCATCATGCGACACTCTGAAGAAGGCGAAAGACTCGCCGAAACATGTCAGGTAAAAAATTAACCTAAAACATAATTGTCTGCTTTTAATGAATCAGTCAAATATCAATAATAAGAAGACAAAATGAACCTAATACAAATAAATGAATGCTTAATAACTCCCCTGCACATGCTCCTGAAAATCCAAACCTTCACCTGTAAATAAAACGTCCCGACCTGAAGACATCTTAATGTTATTATTTTGTTCTACACACAGCGCCGCCAAGTGGAATCAAAAATGTGTTTTTATTTTAATTTTCACATCCTGCACGGTGCCCTTTTGACAAATCCGACTGAAAATTAGTCAGAAAAGACTCAAGACAATGATCTTTCTCTCTGCCGAATTTTGTGACGTTTTGGCAAAAGGCGTGGCTATTACGGTGCTGAAAAGTCAGATTGTACTCTGTGGCAACAAAAGCTCCGGCAACATGACTCAGATGATCCTATCTTCTCGAAGTTGTACACATTTGAGGATACTTCAGCCCTGAAGACATCGACCAACTTATTTTTCATCGTAGTAGTAGCGCCACCAACTGGTAAAAGCTAATACAAGTTATTTTCTTGGATGTTTTTCTCCGTGCAACTCAACAAGGTCGCCCTCATATATGCTCGGATGACTGTTTCGGCCATGAGGATGTCACAATACGAAATTCGTCCTTTTTCGTGTACAGTTGTGGGAGTGGCATTGCACTGTTCGGCAATAAAACAACGCTGATTATGAGGTTCTAAATATGAACGACAACTCGTGAAACTTTACACACACATCAGGCCGAGCAAATTTATCAATATTTTATACGTTAGTTGTGCAGCTTTTTTGAAATGGCTCGCCATGGCCCTCGAGAAATGTTAAAAAAAGCAGCCCTGGTTGAGTGTTTCACCTCGCTTTTTGTAAATTTTATGGAGTACAGTGAACCCTCGGTAATCGCGGTTAATGGGGACAGAGACCACCCGCGAAAACTGAAAATCCGCGAAGTAGCGGCGCACCTTCAAAAATGCTTAAAAAAATATACAATATATATAATAAATATATAATATATATATATATATATATATATATATATATATACGGGGAGAGAGAGAGTGAAATTCATGTTATAACAAAAAAACCAAATTATTATTAAAACGTATTATTTTTTTATTCCCCAGCCATTCTTTTTGTATTTATTTAATTACTCCGACTTTTATCTGCTGGTACGCCGTCCGGTGTGCCCTGTGAAATGAAAGGTGGCATTCTTTATTCATTTATTTATTTATTCTTTTATACATTCATAACTGACAGCTTCGCGCTCCGCTCGTGCCCGGGCGGAAGAGGTGCTCCAATTCGGCTTAACTGTGACACACACCCGCCCTCCTCCCCCGGAGCTTCCATTCGGTTAAACTTAGGGGCCGCTTGGCACCGCCCGTGCCCGGGGAAGGTGCTCCTCTTCGGCTTACTGTGACGCGAGCATGCCCTCCTCCTCCGGAGCTTCCATTCGGTTAAACTTAGGGGCCGCTTGGAATCGCCCGTGCCCGGGGAAGGTGCTCCTCTTCGGCTTACTGTGACGCGAGCATGCCCTCCTCCTCCGGAGCTTCCATTCGGTTAAACTTAGGGGCCGCTTGGCACCGCCCGTGCCCGGGGAAGGTTCTCCTCTACGGCTTAACTGCCACGCACGCCGGCCGGAGCTCTGGTACTGTCCGAACCGCGCGAAACGTCGCCACCGATCGTGTCCGGGGGAACGTGCTCTTCTTCGTCCACTCTCCTCTTCGCCCACGCTCTTCTTCGGCGCACACCGGCCGTCTAACCGCTCCAGCGCCCCGTCGTGCCGCTCGGCGAAACTACAATGCCCCCGAATATTTTTTAGACCCGCGAAGCACTGAACCCGCGAAAGGTGAACCGCCAAGTAGCGAGGGTTCACTGTATGTATAAGACCAAGACCTACAAAAAAGTCTCTTGGAGCAATGAGCTAGGTTTTACAGGAAGTCGGCCATTTTGAATTTACTTAAAAGGGGGCGGGTCACCACAATGGACTTTGTGTAGAAATTATAATTGGGGCCCGAGCAGCGACCGCGGCGAGGTCCCTATTGTTTTTGTAGAAATTATTATTAGGGCCCGAGCAGCGACCGCTACGAGGTCCCCATTGTTTTTGTGGAAATTATTATTATTATTATTATTAGGGCCCGAGCAGTGACCGCTGCGAGGTCCCTATTGTTTTTCTAGAAATTGTTATTAGGGCCCAAGCTGCGACGGCTGCGAGGTCCCTATTGTTTTTGTAGAAAATATTATTACTTTTATTATTATTATTATTATTATTATTATTAGGGCCTGAGCAGCGACCGCTGCGAAGTCCCTATTGTTTTTGTAGAAATTATTATTATTATTATTTTTCCGATTGTTCGATTGCATTTTTGACCCCCGAAACATGCACAAAAACTCACCAAACTTGGCAGTCTCATCGGGCATGGCGAAAAATTTGATATTTTAACGTCTAATATGAACAGGAAGTGAGTTATGAATTTTTGAAAGTCCGACTTTTGCCCTTTTTTGCATGTTTACAGGGGTCATTCTTTTGCACCCTGATCCTAAAGGCTTCATCTGATTGCCTTAAAATTCTGTCTGTAGCATCTTAAGACCTGGGACAAACACTGGGGCTAAAATCTTTTGTTTCCGAAATACTATATGACGGGGGCGGGGCTTCAAAGTTTTCACTTAAGATTTCCTTCGCCGCAATGGACAAAATGCTTAATAACTCTCATGCACATGCTGCTAAAAATCCAAAACTTCACATGTACATAAAGAGTCGGTACCTGAAGACATCTATATGTTTATATTCTGTTATACACCTTGCGCCAATCAATATCATTTTTTACATTTTGACGTACTGCACGGTGCCCTTTTAACGAATCCGATTGAAAATTGGCTAGAAAAGACTCAAGACATTGATCTTACGCTATCCCTATTTTTGTGACTTTCCTTCGAAGGGCGTGGCTATTGCGGTGCCGCAGAGTCTGATTATTCTCCGTGGCAACAAAAGTTCCTGCAAAATGATTCAGATGATCCATCTTCTCGAAATTTTTCACATTTGAGGATATTCAGGCCCTGAAGACGGCTGCCAACTTATTTTTGATCGCAGTGGTAGCGCCACCAACTGGTTAAAACAAATACAAATTATTTTCGTTGATGTTTTTCTCCGGGCAGGTTCACAAAATCTACCTTATATTTGCTCGGATGAGTGTTTAGGCCTTGAGGATGTCACAATACGAAAGTCTTTCGCCTTCTTCAGAGTGTCACATGATGGTGTCTTGTGGCCCGTCTTTATCAGCTGATGTTCCATGAGGGCGTGACTTACCTGTCACAAGAATGAAGGCAAGTCACGCCCCCCGCTGTCCGTTAACTCCGCCAAGATGCTGGTCCAGGTGGTAGAGAGGATGAAGGCAACCTTGTCTCTGTTCATGGTTTTTATGCCTCGCTTGCAGATCTCAATGGCCTCTCTGATCCAGCGCTGTTGTTTGTTCTCTTCTGTGCGGATGACCCTGCCCTTCTCCCGGTCCATGATGTGGTTTTCCCTTTTGCAGTGGTCAGTGATTGCTGATTTGTAATGTTCATGTTGTGCTTGTTCTTTTACTGCTCTGATTTTTCATTTTTTTGACAGGTAAGTCACACCCTCATGGAACATCAGCTGATAAAGACGGGTCTCAAGACACCATCATGCGACACTCTGAAGAAGGCGAAAGACTCGCCGAAACATGTCAGGTAAAAAATTTACCGAAAACATAATTGTCTGCTTTTAATGAATCTGTCAAATATCAATAATAAGAAGACAAAATGAACCTAATACAAATAAATGAATGCTTAATAACTCCCCTGCACATGCTCCTAAAAATCCAAACCTTCACCTGTAAATAAAATGTCCCGACCTGAAGACATCTTAATGTTATTATTTTGTTATACACACAGCGCCGCCAAGTGGAATCAAAAATTTGTTTTTATTTTAATTTTCACGTACTGCAACGTGCCCTTTTGACGAATCCGACTGAAAATTAGTCAGAAAAGACTCAAGACAATGATCTTACTCTCTGCCGAGTTTTGTGACGTTTTGGCAAAAGGCGTGGCTATTACGGTGCTGAAAAGTCCGATTGTACTTTGTGGCAACAAAAGCTCCGGCAACATGACTCAGATGATCCTATCTTCTCGAAGTTGTACACATTTGAGGATACTTCAGCCCTAAAGACATCTACCAACTTATTTTTCATCGTAGTAGTAGCGCCACCAACTGGTAAAAGCTAATACAAGTTATTTTCTTGGATGTTTTTCTCCGTGCAACTCAACAAGGTCGCCCTCATATATGCTCGGAGGACTGTTTCGGCCATGAGGATGTCACAATACGAAATTCATCCTTTTTCGTGAAAAGTTGTGGGAGTGGCATTGCACTGTTTGGCAATAAAACAACGCTGATTATGAGGTTCTAAATATGAACGACAACTCGTGAAACTTGACACACACATCAGGCAGAGCAAATTTATAAATATTTTATACGTTAGTTGTGCAGCTTTTTTGAAATGGCTCGCCATGGCCCTCGAGAAATGTTCAAAAAAGCAGCCCTGGTTGAGTGTTTCACCTCGCTTTTTGTAAATTTTATGGAGTACAGTGAACCCTCGGTTATCGCGGTTAATGGGGACCGAGACCACCCGCGGAAACTGAAAATCCGCGGAGTAGCGGCGCACCTTCAAAAATGCTTAAAAGAAAATACAATATATAGAATAAATATATATATATATATATATATATATATATATATATATATATATATATATATACGGGGGAGAGAGAGAGAGAGAGAGAGTGAAATTCATGTTATAACAAAAAAAACAAATTATTATTAAAACGTATTATTTTTTTATTCCCCAGCCATTCTTTTTGTATTTATTTAATTACTCCGACTTTTACCTGCTGGTACGCCGTCCGGTGTGCCCTGTGAAATGAAAGGTGGCATTCTTTATTTATTTATTTATTTATTCTTCTATACATTCATAACTGACAGCTTCGCGCTCCGCTCGTGCCCGGGCGGAAGAGGTGCTCCAATTCGGCTTAACTGTGACACACACCCGCCCTCCTCCCCCGGAGCTTCCATTCGGTTAAACTTAGGGGCCGCTTGGCACCGCCCGTGCCCGGGGAAGGTGCTCCTCTTCGGCTTACTGTGACGCGAGCATGCCCTCCTCCTCCGGAGCTTCCATTCGGTTAAACTTAGGGGCCGCTTGGAACCGCCCGTGCCCGGGGAAGGTGCTCCTCTTCGGCTTACTGTGACGCGAGCATGCCCTCCTCCTCCGGAGCTTCCATTCGGTTAAACTTAGGGGCCGCTTGGCACCGCCCGTGCCCTGGGAAGGTTCTCCTCTACGGCTTAACTGCCACGCACGCCGGCCGGAGCTCTGGTACTGTCCGAACCGCGCGAAACGTCGCCACCGATCGTGTCCGGGGGAACGTGCTCTTCTTCGTCCACTCTCCTCTTCGCCCACGCTCTTCTTCGGCGCACACCGGCCGTCTAACCGCTCCAGCGCCCCGTCGTGCCGCTCGGCGAAACTATAATGCCCCCGAATATTTTTTAGACCCGCGAAGCACTGAACCCACGAAAGGTGAACCGCCAAGTAGCGAGGGTTCACTGTATGTATAAGACCAAGACCTACAAAAAAGTCTCTTGGAGCAATGAGCTAGGTTTTACAGGAAGTCGGCCATTTTGAATTTACTTAAAAAGGGGCGGGTCACCACAATGGACTTTGTGTAGAAATTATTATTGGGGCCCGAGCAGCGACCGCGGCGATGTCCCTATTGTTTTTGTAGAAATTATTATTCGGGCCCGAGCAGCGACCGCTACGAGGTCCCCATTGTTTTTGTGGAAATTATTATTATTATTATTATTAGGGCCCGAGCAGTGACCGCTGCGAGGTCCCTATTGTTTTTCTAGAAATTGTTATTAGGGCCCGAGCTGCGACGGCTGCGAGGTCCCTATTGTTTTTGTAGAAAATATTATTACTTTTATTCTTATTATTATTATTATTATTAGGGCCTGAGCAGCGACCACTGCGAAGTCCCTGTTGTTTTTGTAGAAATTATTATTATTATTATTTTTCCGATTGTTCGATTGCATTTTTGACCCCCGAAACATGCACAAAAACTCACCAAACTTGGCAGTCTCATCGGGCATGGCGAGAAATTTGATATTTTAAACGTCTAATATGAACAGGAAGTGAGTTATGAATTTTTGAAAGTCCGACTTTTGCCCTTTTTTGCATGTTTACAGGGGTCATTCTTTTGCACCCTGATCCTAAAGGCTTCATCTGATTGCCTTAAAATTCTGTCTGTAGCATCTTAAGACCTGGGACAAACACTGGGGCTAAAATTTTTTGTTTCCAAAATACTATATGACGGGGGCGGGGCTTCGAAGTTTTCACTTAAGATTTCCTTCGCCGCAATGGACAAAATGCTTAATAACTCTCTTGCACATGCTGCTAAAAATCCAAAACTTCACATGTACATAAAGAGTCGGTACCTGAAGACATCTATATGTTTATATTCTGTTATACACCTTGCGCCAATCAATATAATTTTTTACATTTTGACGTCCTGCACGGTGCCCTTTTAACGAATCCGATTGAAAATTGGCTAGAAAAGACTCAAGACATTGATCTTACTCTATCCCTATTTTTGTGACTTTCCTTCGAAGGGCGTGGCTATTACGGTGCCGCACAGTCTGATTATTCTCCGTGGCAACAAAAGTTCCTGCAAAATGATTCAGATGATCCATCTTCTCGAAATTTTTCACATTTGAGGATATTCAGGCCCTGAAGACGGCTGCCAACTTATTTTTGATCGGATGAGTGTTTAGGCCTTGAGGATGTCACAATACGAAAGTCTTTCGCCTTCTTCAGAGTGTCACATGATGGTGTCTTGTGGCCCGTCTTTATCAGCTGATGTTCCATGAGGGCGTGACTTACCTGTCACAAGAATGAAGGCAAGTCACGCCCCCGCTGTCCGTTCACTCCGCCAAGATGCTGCTCCAGGTGGTAGAGAGGATGAAGGCTCCCTTGTCTCTGTTCATGGTTTTTATGCCTCGCTTGCAGATCTCAATGGCCTCTCTGATCCAGCGCTGTTGTTTGTTCTCTTCGGTGCGGATGACCCTGCCCTTCTCCCGGTCCATGATGTGGTTTTCCCTTTTGCAGTGGTCAGTGATTGCTGATTTGTAATGTTCATGTTGTGCTTGTTCTTTTACTGCTCTGATTTTTCATTTTTTTGACAGGTAAGTCACACCCTCATGGAACATCAGCTGATAAAGACGGGTCTCAAGACACCATCATGCGACACTCTGAAGAAGGCGAAAGACTCGCCGAAACATGTCAGGTAAAAAATTAACCTAAAACATAATTGTCTGCTTTTAATGAATCAGTCAAATATCAATAATAAGAAGACAAAATGAACCTAATACAAATAAATGAATGCTTAATAACGCCCCTGCACATGCTCCTAAAAATCCAAACCTTCACCTGTAAATAAAAGGTCCCGACCTGAAGACATCTTAATGTTATTATTTTGTTATACACACAGCGCCGCCAAGTGGAATCAAAAATTTGTTTTTATTTTAATTTTCACGTACTGCACGGTGCCCTTTTGACGAATCCGACTGAAAATTAGTCAGAAAAGACTCAAGACAATGATCTTACTCTCTGCCGAATTTTGTGACGTTTTGGCAAAAGGCGTGGCTATTACGGTGCTGAAAAATCCGATTGTACTTTGTGGCAACAAAAGCTCCGGCAACATGACTCAGATGATCCTATCTTCTCGAAGTTGTACACATTTGAGGATACTTCAGCCCTGAAGACATCTACCAACTTATTTTTCATCGTAGTAGTAGCGCCACCAACTGGTAAAAGCTAATACAAGTTATTTTCTTGGATGTTTTTCTCCGTGCAACTCAACAAGGTCGCCCTCATATATGCTCGGATGACTGTTTCGGCCATGAGGATGTCACAATACGAAATTCATCCTTTTTCGTGAAAAGTTGTGGGAGTGGCATTGCACTGTTCGGCAATAAAACAACGCTGATTATGAGGTTCTAAATATGAACGACAACTCGTGAAACTTTACACACACATCAGGCAGAGCAAATTTATCAATATTTTATACGTTAGTTGTGCAGCTTTTTTTAAATGGCTCGCCATGGCCCTCGAGAAAAGTTAAAAAAAGAATAGAATAGAAATAGAAATCCCTTTATTGTCATTGTACTCAAGTGTGCAACGAGATTAGAGGGCTCCCCTCTCCAGTGCAATACAACAATAATACAGACAATATATAAATTAGATAAATAAATAAGACAGTGCAATGGAATTCAGTACTAAATAGGGCATATAGAAACACATCACAATGCTGTTTTGCAAGGTTAGGGTGGTCTCGTGTGTGTGTGAGAGTTCAGTATGTAGATGGCTCTCGGAAAGAAACTGTTTCTCAGTCTATTGGTCCTTGATTTGATGCATCTGTAGCGCCTGCCAGAGGGCAACAGGTCGAACAGGTGTGAGTTTGGGTGGGTATTGTCTTTGACGATGTTGAGAGCCCTTCTGAGGCACCGGGCGGTGTAGATGTCCGACAGCGAGGGGAGAGGGCAGCCAATAATCCTTTGCGCTGTTTTGACTGTCCTCTGGAGCCTCACTCTGTCCGCCTCAGTGCAGCCGCTGTACCAGGTGGAGACACAGTACGTCAGCTGGCTCTCGATGGACGAGTGGTAGAAGGCCAGCAGCAGCTTCCTGTCCAGGTTGAATTTCCTGAGGACTCTCAGGAAGTGCAGACGTTGGCGGACCTTCTTTACCACTGCTGTGGTGTTGTGACTCCAAGAAAGGTCATCGGAGATCTGTACTCCCAGGAACTTGAACGTGTGGACCCTCTCCACACACACGCCTTCGATGCAGAGGGGGGGCGGCAGCGTCTTGTTCCTCCTGAAGTCGACGACAATCTCCTTTGTTTTAGCAGAGTTAAGGTGCAGTCTGTTCTCCTTGCACCAAGTTGTCAGTCTCCCTACCTCCTCTCTGTAGGCTGTCTCGTCACCTTCCGAGATCAGACCGACCACTGTCGTGTCGTCAGCAAACTTGACGATGGTGTTGTTGCCGTGGGCCGGGCTGCAGTCGTAGGTGTAGAGGGCGTACAGGAGAGGGCTCAGCACGCATCCTTGGGGGGAACCGGTGCTCAGCATGAGGGTGGAGGACGTGTAGGGGCCGAGCAACACAGTCTGGGGTCTGTTGGTCAGAAAGTCCTTAATCCAGATGCGTGTGAGGGCAGGGAGGCCGAGAGTGTCCAGTTTGGCGACGAGGATGTCTGGGATGATCGTGTTGAATGCCGAGCTGTAGTCCACAAAGAGCATCCTTGCATAGCTCCGCTGTTGTTCCAGGTGGCCCAGCACAACATGCAGAGCAGCCCTGGTTGAGTGTTTCACCTCGCTTTTTGTAAATTTTATGGAGTACAGTGAACCCTCGGTTATCGCGGTTAATGGGGACCGAGACCACCCGCGAAAACTGAAAATCCGCGAAGTAGCGGCGCACCTTCAAAAATGCTTAAAAAAAAAATACAATATATATATATATATATATATATATATATACGGGGAGAGAGAGAGTGAAATTCATGTTATAACAAAAAAAACAAATTATTATTAAAACGTATTATTTTTTTATTCCCCAGCCATTCTTTTTGTATTTATTTAATTACTCAGACTTTTACCTGCTGGTACGCCGTCTGGTGTGCCCTGTGAAATGAAAGGTGCCATTCTTTATTTATTTATTTATTTATTCATTTATTCATTCATAACTGACAGCTTCGCGCTCCGCTCGTGCCCGGGCGGAAGAGGTGATCCAATTCGGCTTAACTGTGACACACGCCCACCCTCCTCCCCCGGAGCTTCCATTCGGTTAAACTTAGGGGCCGCTTGGCACCGCCCGTGCCCGGGGAAGGTGCTCCTCTTCGGCTTACTGTGTCGCGAGCATGCCCTCCTCCTCCAGAGCTTCCATTCGGTTAAACTTAGGGGCCGCTTGGAACCGCCCGTGCCCGGGGAAGGTGCTCCTCTTCGGCTTACTGTGACGCGTGCATGCCCTCCTCCTCCGGAGCTTCCATTCGGTTAAACTTAGGGGCCGCTTGGCACCGCCCGTGCCCGGGGAAGGTGCTCCTCTACGGCTTAACTGCCACGCACGCCGGCCGGAGCTCTGGTACGGTCCGAACCGCGCGAAACGTCGCCACCGATCGTGTCCGGGGGAACGTGCTCTTCTTCGTCCACTCTCCTCTTCGCCCACGCTCTTCTTCGGCGCACGCCGGCCGTCTAACCGCTCCAGCGCCCCGTCGTGCCGCTCGGCGAAACTACAATGCCCCCGAATATTTTTTATACCCGCGAAGCACTGAACCCGCGAAAGGTGAACCGCGAAGTAGCGAGGGTTCACTGTATGTATAAGACCAAGACCTACAAAAAAGTCTCTTGGAGCAATGAGCTAGGTTTTACAGGAAGTCGGCCATTTTGAATTTATTAAAAGGGGGCGGGTCACCACAATGGACTTTGTGTAGAAATTATTATTGGGGCCCGAGCAGCGACCGCGGCGAGGTCCCTATTGTTTATGTAGAAATTATTATTAGGGCCCGAGCAGCGACCGCTACGAGGTCCCCATTGTTTTTGTGGAAATTATTATTATTATTATTATTAGGGCCCGAGCAGTGACCGCTGCGAGGTCCCTATTGTTTTTCTAGAAATTGTTATTAGGGCCCGAGCTGCGACGGCTGCGAGGTCCCTATTGTTTTTGTAGAAAATATTATTACTTTCAAATTTCCCCATTGTGGGACTAATAAAGGACATCTTATCTTATCTTCTCTTATTATTATTATTATTATTAGGGCCTGAGCAGCGACCGCTGCGAAGTCCCTATTGTTTTTGTAGAAATTATTATTATTATTATTTTTCCGATTGTTCGATTGCATTTTTGACCCCCGAAACATGCACAAAAATTCACCAAACTTGGCAGTCTCATCGGGCATGGCGAAAAATTTGATATTTTAATGTCTAATATGAATAGGAAGTGAGTTATGAATTTTTGAAAGTCCGACTTTTGCCCTTTTTTGCATGTTTACAGGGGTCATTCTTTTGCACCCTGATCCTAAAGGCTTCATCTGATTGCCTTAAAATTCTGTCTGTAGCATCTTAAGACCTGGGACAAACACTGGGGCTAAAATTTTTTGTTTCCGAAATACTATATGACGGGGGCGGGGCTTCGAAGTTTTCACTTAAGATTTCCTTCGCCGCAATGGACAAAATGCTTAATAACTCTCTTGCACATGCTGCTAAAAATCCAAAACTTCACATGTACATAAAGAGTCGGTACCTGAAAACATCTATATGTTTATATTCAGTTATACACCTTGCGCCAATCAATATCATTTTTTACATTTTGACAAACTGCACGGTGCCCTTTTAACGAATCCGATTGAAAATTGGCTAGAAAAGACTCAAGACATTGATCTTACTCTATCCCTATTTTTGTGACTTTCCTTCGAAGGGCGTGGCTATTACGGTGCCGCAGAGTCTGATTATTCTCCGTGGCAACAAAAGTTCCTGCAAAATGATTCAGATGATCCATCTTCTTGAAATTTTTCACATTTGAGGATATTCAGGCCCTGAAGACGGCTGCCAACTTATTTTTGATCGCAGTGGTAGCGCCACCAACTGGTTAAAACAAATACAAATTATTTTCGTTGATGTTTTTCTCCGGGCAGGTTAACAAAATCTACCTTATATTTGCTCGGATGAGTGTTTAAGCCTTGAGGATGTCACAATACGAAAGTCTTTCGCCTTCTTCAGAGTGTCACATGATGGTGTCTTGTGGCCCGTCTTTATCAGCTGATGTTCCATGAGGGCGTGACTTACCATTCACAAGAATGAAGGCAAGTCACGCCCCCCGCTGTCCGTTCACTCCGCCAAGATGCTGCTCCAGGTGGTAGAGAGGATGAAGGGTCCCTTGTCTCTGTTCATGGTTTTTATGCCTCGCTTGCAGATCTCAATGGCCTCTCTGATCCAGCGCTGTTGTTTGTTCTCTTCGGTGCGGATGACCCTGCCCTTCTCCCGGTCCATGATGTGGTTTTCCCTTTTGCAGTGGTCAGTGATTGCTGATTTGTAATGTTCATGTTGTGCTTGTTCTTTTACTGCTCTGATTTTTAATTTTTTTGACAGGTAAGTCACACCCTCATGGAACATCAGCTGATAAAGACGGGTCTCAAGACACCATCATGCGACACTCTGAAGAAGGCGAAAGACTCGCCGAAACATGTCAGGTAAAAAATTAACCTAAAACATAATTGTCTGCTTTTAATGAATCAGTCAAATATCAATAATAAGAAGACAAAATGAACCTAATACAAATAAACGAATGCTTAATAACTCCCCTGCACATGCTCCTAAAAATCCAAACCTTCACCTGTAAATAAAACGTCCCGACCTGAAGACATCTTAATGTTATTATTTTGTTATACACACAGCGCCGCCAAGTGGAATCAAAAATTTGTTTTTATTTAAATTTTCACATTATGCACGGTGCCCTTTTGACGAATCCGACTGAAAATTAGTCAGAAAAGACTCAAGACAATGATCTTACTCTCTGCCGAATTTTGTGACGTTTTGGCAAAAGGCGTGGCTAATACGGTGCTGAAAAGTCAGATTGTACTCTGTGGCAATAAAAGCTCCGGCAACATGACTCAGATGATCCTATCTTCTCGAAGTTGTACACATTTGAGGATACTTCAGCCCTGAAGACATCTACCAACTTATTTTTCATCGTAGTAGTAGCGCCACCAACTGGTAAAAGCTAATACAAGTTATTTTCTTGGATGTTTTTCTCCGTGCAACTCAACAAGGTCGCCCTCATATATGCTCGGATGACTGTTTCGGCCATGAGGATGTCACAATACGAAATTCGTCCTTTTTCTTGTAAAGTTGTGGGAGTGGCATTGCACTGTTCGGCAATAAAACAACGCTGATTATGAGGTTCTAAATATGAACGACAACTCGTGAAACTTTACACACACATCAGGCCGAGCAAATTTATCAATATTTTATACGTTAGTTGTGCAGCTTTTTTGAAATGGCTCGCCATGGCCCTCGAGAAATGTTAAAAAAAGCAGCCCTGGTTGAGTGTTTCACCTCGCTTTTTGTAAATTTTATGGAGTACAGTGAATCCTCGGTTATCGCGGTTAATGGGGACAGAGACCACCCGCGAAAACTGAAAATCCGCGAAGTAGCGGCGCACCTTCAAAAATGCTTAAAAAAATATACAATATATATAATAAATATATATATATATATATATATATATACGGGGAGAGAGAGAGTGAAATTCATGTTATAACAAAAAAAACAAATTATTATTAAAACGTATTATTTTTTTATTCCCCAGCCATTCTTTTTGTATTTATTTAATTACTCCGACTTTTACCTGCTGGTACGCCGTCCGGTGTGCCCTGTGAAATGAAAGGTGGCATTCTTTATTTATTTATTTATTTATTCTTTTATACATTCATAACTGACAGCTTCGCGCTCCGCTCGTGCCCGGGCGGAAGAGGTGCTCCAATTCGGCTTAACTGTGACACACACCCGCCCTCCTCCCCCGGAGCTTCCATTCGGTTAAACTTAGGGGCCGCTTGGCACCGCCCGTGCCCGGGGAAGGTGCTCCTCTTCGGCTTACTGTGACGCGAGCATGCCCTCCTCCTCCGGAGCTTCCATTCGGTTAAACTTAGGGGCCGCTTGGAACCGCCCGTGCCCGGGGAAGGTGCTCCTCTTCGGCTTACTGTGACGCGAGCATGCCCTACTCCTCCGGAGCTTCCATTCGGTTAAACTTAGGGGCCGCTTGGAACCGCCCGTGCCCGGGGAAGGTGCTCCTCTTCGGCTTACTGTGACGCGAGCATGCCCTCCCTTTCCGGAGCTTCCATTCGGTTAAACTTAGGGGCCGCTTGGCACCGCCCGTGCCCGGGGAAGGTGCTCCTCTACGGCTTAACTGCCACGCACGCCGGCCGGAGCTCTGGTACTGTCCGAACCGCGCGAAACGTCGCCACCCATCGTGTCCGGGGGAACGTGCTCTTCTTCGTCCACTCTCCTCTTCGCCCACGCTCTTCTTCGGCGCACGCCGGCCGTCTAACCGCTCCAGCACCCCGTCGTGCCGCTCGGCGAAACTACAATGCCCCCGAATATTTTTTAGACCCGCGAAACACTGAACCCGCGAAAGGTGAACCGCCAAGTAGCGAGGGTTCACTGTATGTATAAGACCAAGACCTACAAAAAAGTCTCTTGGAGCAATGAGCTAGGTTTTACAGGAAGTCGGCCATTTTGAATTTACTTAAAAGGGGGCGGGTCACCACAATGGACTTTGTGTAGAAATTATTATTAGGGCCCGAGCAGCGACCGCTACGAGGTCCCCATTGTTTTTGTGGAAATTATTATTATTATTATTATTAGGGCCCGAGCAGTGACCGCTGCGAGGTCCCTATTGTTTTTCTAGAAATTGTTATTAGGGCCCGAGCTGCGACGGCTGCGAGGTCCCTATTGTTTTTGTAGAAAATATTATTACTTTTATTATTATTATTATTATTAGGGCCTGAGCAGCGACCGCTGCGAAGTCCCTATTGTTTTTGTAGAAATTATTATTATTATTATTTTTCCGATTGTTCGATCGCATTTTTGACCCCCGAAACATGCACAAAAATTCACCAAACTTGGCAGTCTCATCGGGCATGGCGAAAAATTTTATATTTTAACGTCTAATATGAACAGGAAGTGAGTTATGAATTTTTGAAAGTCCGACTTTTGCCCTTTTTTGCATGTTTACAGGGGTCATTCTTTTGCACCCTGATCCTAAAGGCTTCATCTGATTGCCTTAAAATTCTGTCTGTAGCATCTTAAGACCTGGGACAAACACTGGGGCTAAAATTTTTTGTTTCCGAAATACTATATGAACGGGGGCGGGGCTTCGAAGTTTTCACTTAAGATTTCCTTCGCCGCAATGGACAAAATGCTTAATAACTCTCCTGCACAT
Organism: Idiotropiscis lumnitzeri; assembly: GCF_059441095.1. Lineage (NCBI taxonomy): Eukaryota > Metazoa > Chordata > Actinopteri > Syngnathiformes > Syngnathidae > Idiotropiscis > Idiotropiscis lumnitzeri. The sequence continues at coordinate 713,345 of NW_028283632.1, read as the reverse complement.
GCAGCTAAAAATCCAAAACTTCACATGTACATAAAGAGTCGGTACCTGAAGACATCTATATGTTTATATTCAGTTATACACCTTGCGCCAATCAATATCATTTTTTACATTTTGACGTACTGCACGGTGCCCTTTTAACGAATCCGATTGAAAATTGGCTAGAAAAGACTCAAGACATTGATCTTACTCTATCCCTATTTTTGTGACTTTCCTTCGAAGGGCGTGGCTATTACGGTGCCGCAGAGTCTGATTAATCTCCGTGGCAACAAAAGTTCCTGCAAAATGATTCAGATGATCCATCTTCTCGAAATTTTTCACATTTGAGGATATTCAGGCCCTGAAGACGGCTGCCAACTTATTTTTGATCGCAGTGGTAGCGCCACCAACTGGTTAAAACAAATACAAATTATTTTCGTTTATGTTTTTCTCCGGGCAGGTTAACAAAATCTACCTTATATTTGTTCGGATGAGTGTTTAGGCCTTGAGGATGTCACAATACGAAAGTCTTTCGCCTTCTTCAGAGTGTCACATGATGGTGTCTTGTGACCCGTCTTTATCAGCTGATGTTCCATGAGGGCGTGACTTACCTGTCACAAGAATGAAGGCAAGTCACGCCCCCCGCTGTCCGTTCACTCTGCCAAGATGCTGCTCCAGGTGGTAGAGAGGATGAAGGCTCCCTTGTCTCTGTTCATGGTTTTTATGCCTCGCTTGCAGATCTCAATGGCCTCTCTGATCCAGCGCTGTTGTTTGTTCTCTTCGGTGCGGATGACCCTGCCCTTCTCCCGGTCCATGATGTGGTTTTCCCTTTTGCAGTGGTCAGTGATTGCTGATTTGTAATGTTCATGTTGTGCTTGTTCTTTTACTGCTCTGATTTTTAATTTTTTTGACAGGTAAGTCACACCCTCATGGAACATCAGCTGATAAAGACGGGTCTCAAGACACCATCATGCGACACTCTGAAGAAGGCGAAAGACTCGCCGAAACATGTCAGGTAAAAAATTAACCTAAAACATAATTGTCTGCTTTTAATGAATCAGTCAAATATCAATAATAAGAAGACAAAATGAACCTAATACAAATAAATGAATGCTTAATAACTCCCCTGCACATGCTCCTAAAAATCCAAACCTTCACCTGTAAATAAAACGTCCCGACCTGAAGACATCTTAATGTTATTATTTTGTTATACACACAGCGCCGCCAAGTGGAATCAAAAATGTGTTTTTATTTTAATTTTCACATACTGCACGGTGCCCTTTTGACGAATCCGACTGAAAATTAGTCAGAAAAGACTCAAGACAATGATCTTACTCTCTGCCGAATTTTGTGTCGTTTTGGCAAAAGGCGTGGCTATTACGGTGCTGAAAAGTCAGATTGTACTCTGTGGCAACAAAAGCTCCGGCAACATGACTCAGATGATCCTATCTTCTCGAAGTTGTACACATTTGAGGATACTTCAGCCCTGAAGACATCTACCAACTTATTTTTCATCGTAGTAGTAGCGCCACCAACTGGTAAAAGCTAATACAAGTTATTTTCTTGGATGTTTTTCTCCGTGCAACTCAACAAGGTCGCCCTCATATATGCTCGGAGGACTGTTTCGGCCATGAGGATGTCACAATACGAAATTCATCCTTTTTCGTGAAAAGTTGTGGGAGTGGCATTGCACTGTTCGGCAATAAAACAACGCTGATTATGAGGTTCTAAATATGAACGACAACTCGTGAAACTTTACACACACATCAGGCAGAGCAAATTTATCAATATTTTATACGTTAGTTGTGCAGCTTTTTTGAAATGGCTCGCCATGGCCCTCGAGAAATGTTAAAAAAAGCAGCCCTGGTTGAGTGTTTCACCTTGCTTTTTGTAAATTTTATGGAGTACAGTGAACCCTCGGTTATCGCGGTTAATGGGGACAGAAACCACCCGCGAAAACTGAAAATCCGCGAAGTAGCGGCGCACCTTCAAAAATGCTTAAAAAAAAATACAATATATATAATAAATAAATATATATATATATATATATATATATATATATATATATATGTATATATAGACAGAGAGAGAGAGTGAAATTCATGTTATAACAAAAAAACCAAATTATTATTAAAACGTATTATTTTTTTATTCCCCAGCCATTCTTTTTGTATTTATTTAATTACTCCGACTTTTACCTGCTGGTACGCCGTCCGGTGTGCCCTGTGAAATGAAAGGTGGCATTCTTTATTTATTTATTTATTTATTCATTTATTCATTCATAACTGACAGCTTCGCGCTCCGTTCGTGCCCGGGCGGAAGAGGTGTTCCAATTCGGCTTTACTGTGACACACGCCCGCCCTCCTGCCCCGGAGCTTCCATTCGGTTAAACTTAGGGGCCTCTTGGCACCGCCCGTGCCCGGGGAAGGTGCTCCTCTTCGGCTTACTGTGACGCGAGCATGCCCGCCTCCTCCGGAGCTTCCATTCGGTTAAACTTAGGGGCCGCTTGGAACCGCCCGTGCCCGGGGAAGGTGCTCCTCTTTGGCTTACTGTGACGCGAGCATGCCCTCCTCCTCCGGAGCTTCCATTCGGTTAAACTTAGGGGCCGCTTGGCACCGCCCGTGCCCGGGGAAGGTGCTCCTCTACGGCTTAACTGCCACGCACGCCGGCCGGAGCTCTGGTACGGTCCGAACCGCGCGAAACGTCGCCACCGATCGTGTCCGGGGGAACGTGCTCTTCTTCGTCCACTCTCCTCTTCGCCCACGCTCTTCTTCGGCGCACGCCGGCCGTCTAACCGCTCCAGCGCCCGTCGTGCCGCTCGGCGAAACTACAATGCCCCCGAATATTTTTTTATACCCGCGAAGCACTGAACCCGCGAAAGGTGAACCGCGAAGTAGCGAGGGTTCACTGTATGTATAAGACCAAGACCTACAAAAAAGTCTCTCGGAGCAATGAGCTAGGTTTTACAGGAAGTCGGCCATTTTGAATTTACTTAAAAGGGGCGCGTCACCACAATGGACTTTGTGTAGAAATTATTATTGGGGCCCGAGCAGCGACCGCGGCGAGGTCCCTATTGTTTATGTAGAAATTATTATTAGGGCCCGAGCAGCGACCGCTACGAGGTCCCCATTGTTTTTGTGGAAATTATTATTATTTTTATTATTATTATTATTAGGGCCCGAGCAGTGACCGCTGCGAGGTCCCTATTGTTTTTCTAGAAATTGTTATTAGGGCCCAAGCTGCGACGGCTGCGAGGTCCCTACTGTTTTTGTAGAAAATATTATTACTTTTATTATTATTATTATTATTATTATTATTAGGGCCTGAGCAGCGACCGCTGCGAAGTCCCTATTGTTTTTGTAGAAATTATTATTATTATTATTTTTCCGATTGTTCGATTGCATTTTTTTCCCCCGAAACATGCACAAAAATTCACCAAACTTGGCAGTCTCATCGGGCATGGCGAAAAATTTGATATTTTAACGTCTAATATGAACAGGAAGTGAGTTATGAATTTTTGAAAGTCCGACTTTTGCCCTTTTTTGCATGTTTACAGGGGTCATTCTTTTGCACCCTGATCCTAAAGGCTTCATCTGATTGCCTTAAAATTCTGTCTGTAGCATCTTAAGACCTGGGACAAACACTGGGGCTAAAATTTTTTGTTTCCGAAATACTATATGACGGGGGCGGGGCTTCGAAGTTTTCACTTAAGATTTCCTTCGCCGCAATGGACAAAATGCTTAATAACTCTCTTGCACATGCTGCTAAAAATCCAAAACTTCACATGTACATAAAGAGTCGGTACCTGAAGACATCTATATGTTTATATTCAGTTATACACCTTGCGCCAATCAATATCATTTTTTACATTTTGACGTACTGCACGGTGCCCTTTTAACGAATCCGATTGAAAATTGGCTAGAAAAGACTCAAGACATTGATCTTACTCTATCCCTATTTTTGTGACTTTCCTTCGAAGGGCGTGGCTATTGCGGTGCCGCAGAGTCTGATTATTCTCAGTGGCAACAAAAGTTCCTGCAAAATGATTCAGATGATCCATCTTCTCGAAATTTTTCACATTTGAGGATATTCAGGCCCTGAAGACGGCTGCCAACTTATTTTTGATCGCAGTGGTAGCGCCACCAACTGGTTAAAACAAATACAAATTATTTTCGTTGATGTTTTTCTCCGGGCAGGTTAACAAAATCTACCTTATATTTGCTCGGATGAGTGTTTAGGACTTGAGGATGTCACAATACGAAAGTCTTTCGCCTTCTTCAGAGTGTCACATGATGGTGTCTTGTGGCCCGTCTTTATCAGCTGATGTTCCATGAGGGCGTGACTTACCTGTCACAAGAATGAAGGCAAGTCACGCCCCCCGCTGTCCGTTCACTCCGCCAAGATGCTGCTCCAGGTGGTAGAGAGGATGAAGGCTCCCTTGTCTCTGTTCATGGTTTTTATGCCTCGCTTGCAGATCTCAATGGCCTCTCTGATCCAGCGCTGTTGTTTGTTCTCTTCGGTGCGGATGACCCTGCCCTTCTCCCGGTCCATGATGTGGTTTTCCCTTTTGCAGTGGTTAGTGATTGCTGATTTGTAATGTTCATGTTGTGCTTGTTCTTTTACTGCTCTGATTTTTCATTTTTTTGACAGGTAAGTCACACCCTCATGGAACATCAGCTGATAAAGACGGGTCTCAAGACACCATCATGCGACACTCTGAAGAAGGCGAAAGACTCGCCGAAACATGTCAGGTAAAAAATTAACCTAAAACATAATTGTCTGCTTTTAATGAATCAGTCAAATATCAATAATAAGAAGACAAAATGAACCTAATACAAATAAATGAATGCTTAATAACGCCCCTGCACATGCTCCTAAAAATCCAAACCTTCACCTGTAAATAAAACGTCCCGACCTGAAGACATCTTAATGTTATTATTTTGTTATACACACAGCGCCGCCAAGTGGAATCAAAAATGTGTTTTTATTTTAATTTTCACGTACTGCACGGTGCCCTTTTGACGAATCCGACTGAAAATTAGTCAGAAAAGACTCAAGACAATGATCTTACTCTCTGCCGAATTTTGTGACGTTTTGGCAAAAGGCGTGGCTATTACGGTGCTGAAAAATCCGATTGTACTTTGTGGCAACAAAAGCTCCGGCAACATGACTCAGATGATCCTATCTTCTCGAAGTTGTACACATTTGAGGATACTTCAGCCCTGAAGACATCTACCAACTTATTTTTCATCGTAGTAGTAGCGCCACCAACTGGTAAAAGCTAATACAAGTTATTTTCTTGGATGTTTTTCTCCGTGCAACTCAACAAGGTCGCCCTCATATATGCTCGGATGACTGTTTCGGCCATGAGGATGTCACAATACGAAATTCATCCTTTTTCGTGAAAAGTTGTGGGAGTGGCATTGCACTGTTCGGCAATAAAACAACGCTGATTATGAGGTTCTAAATATGAACGACAACTCGTGAAACTTTACACACACATCAGGCAGAGCAAATTTATCAATATTTTATACGTTAGTTGTGCAGCTTTTTTTAAATGGCTCGCCATGGCCCTCGAGAAAAGTTAAAAAAAGAATAGAATAGAAATAGAAATCCCTTTATTGTCATTGTACTCAAGTGTGCAACGAGATTAGAGGGCTCCCCTCTCCAGTGCAATACAACAATAATACAGACAATATATAAATTAGATAAATAAATAAGACAGTGCAATGGAATTCAGTACTAAATAGGGCATATAGAAACACATCACAATGCTGTTTTGCAAGGTTAGGGTGGTCTCGTGTGTGTGTGAGAGTTCAGTATGTAGATGGCTCTCGGAAAGAAACTGTTTCTCAGTCTATTGGTCCTTGATTTGATGCATCTGTAGCGCCTGCCAGAGGGCAACAGGTCGAACAGGTGTGAGTTTGGGTGGGTATTGTCTTTGACGATGTTGAGAGCCCTTCTGAGGCACCGGGCGGTGTAGATGTCCGACAGCGAGGGGAGAGGGCAGCCAATAATCCTTTGCGCTGTTTTGACTGTCCTCTGGAGCCTCACTCTGTCCGCCTCAGTGCAGCCGCTGTACCAGGTGGAGACACAGTACGTCAGCTGGCTCTCGATGGACGAGTGGTAGAAGGCCAGCAGCAGCTTCCTGTCCAGGTTGAATTTCCTGAGGACTCTCAGGAAGTGCAGACGTTGGCGGACCTTCTTTACCACTGCTGTGGTGTTGTGACTCCAAGAAAGGTCATCGGAGATCTGTACTCCCAGGAACTTGAACGTGTGGACCCTCTCCACACACACGCCTTCGATGCAGAGGGGGGGCGGCAGCGTCTTGTTCCTCCTGAAGTCGACGACAATCTCCTTTGTTTTAGCAGAGTTAAGGTGCAGTCTGTTCTCCTTGCACCAAGTTGTCAGTCTCCCTACCTCCTCTCTGTAGGCTGTCTCGTCACCTTCCGAGATCAGACCGACCACTGTCGTGTCGTCAGCAAACTTGACGATGGTGTTGTTGCCGTGGGCCGGGCTGCAGTCGTAGGTGTAGAGGGCGTACAGGAGAGGGCTCAGCACGCATCCTTGGGGGGAACCGGTGCTCAGCATGAGGGTGGAGGACGTGTAGGGGCCGAGCAACACAGTCTGGGGTCTGTTGGTCAGAAAGTCCTTAATCCAGATGCGTGTGAGGGCAGGGAGGCCGAGAGTGTCCAGTTTGGCGACGAGGATGTCTGGGATGATCGTGTTGAATGCCGAGCTGTAGTCCACAAAGAGCATCCTTGCATAGCTCCGCTGTTGTTCCAGGTGGCCCAGCACAACATGCAGAGCAGCCCTGGTTGAGTGTTTCACCTCGCTTTTTGTAAATTTTATGGAGTACAGTGAACCCTCGGTTATCGCGGTTAATGGGGACCGAGACCACCCGCGAAAACTGAAAATCCGCGAAGTAGCGGCGCACCTTCAAAAATGCTTAAAAAAAAAATACAATATATATATATATATATATATATATATATACGGGGAGAGAGAGAGTGAAATTCATGTTATAACAAAAAAAACAAATTATTATTAAAACGTATTATTTTTTTATTCCCCAGCCATTCTTTTTGTATTTATTTAATTACTCAGACTTTTACCTGCTGGTACGCCGTCTGGTGTGCCCTGTGAAATGAAAGGTGCCATTCTTTATTTATTTATTTATTTATTCATTTATTCATTCATAACTGACAGCTTCGCGCTCCGCTCGTGCCCGGGCGGAAGAGGTGATCCAATTCGGCTTAACTGTGACACACGCCCACCCTCCTCCCCCGGAGCTTCCATTCGGTTAAACTTAGGGGCCGCTTGGCACCGCCCGTGCCCGGGGAAGGTGCTCCTCTTCGGCTTACTGTGTCGCGAGCATGCCCTCCTCCTCCAGAGCTTCCATTCGGTTAAACTTAGGGGCCGCTTGGAACCGCCCGTGCCCGGGGAAGGTGCTCCTCTTCGGCTTACTGTGACGCGTGCATGCCCTCCTCCTCCGGAGCTTCCATTCGGTTAAACTTAGGGGCCGCTTGGCACCGCCCGTGCCCGGGGAAGGTGCTCCTCTACGGCTTAACTGCCACGCACGCCGGCCGGAGCTCTGGTACGGTCCGAACCGCGCGAAACGTCGCCACCGATCGTGTCCGGGGGAACGTGCTCTTCTTCGTCCACTCTCCTCTTCGCCCACGCTCTTCTTCGGCGCACGCCGGCCGTCTAACCGCTCCAGCGCCCCGTCGTGCCGCTCGGCGAAACTACAATGCCCCCGAATATTTTTTATACCCGCGAAGCACTGAACCCGCGAAAGGTGAACCGCGAAGTAGCGAGGGTTCACTGTATGTATAAGACCAAGACCTACAAAAAAGTCTCTTGGAGCAATGAGCTAGGTTTTACAGGAAGTCGGCCATTTTGAATTTATTAAAAGGGGGCGGGTCACCACAATGGACTTTGTGTAGAAATTATTATTGGGGCCCGAGCAGCGACCGCGGCGAGGTCCCTATTGTTTATGTAGAAATTATTATTAGGGCCCGAGCAGCGACCGCTACGAGGTCCCCATTGTTTTTGTGGAAATTATTATTATTATTATTATTAGGGCCCGAGCAGTGACCGCTGCGAGGTCCCTATTGTTTTTCTAGAAATTGTTATTAGGGCCCGAGCTGCGACGGCTGCGAGGTCCCTATTGTTTTTGTAGAAAATATTATTACTTTCAAATTTCCCCATTGTGGGACTAATAAAGGACATCTTATCTTATCTTCTCTTATTATTATTATTATTATTAGGGCCTGAGCAGCGACCGCTGCGAAGTCCCTATTGTTTTTGTAGAAATTATTATTATTATTATTTTTCCGATTGTTCGATTGCATTTTTGACCCCCGAAACATGCACAAAAATTCACCAAACTTGGCAGTCTCATCGGGCATGGCGAAAAATTTGATATTTTAATGTCTAATATGAATAGGAAGTGAGTTATGAATTTTTGAAAGTCCGACTTTTGCCCTTTTTTGCATGTTTACAGGGGTCATTCTTTTGCACCCTGATCCTAAAGGCTTCATCTGATTGCCTTAAAATTCTGTCTGTAGCATCTTAAGACCTGGGACAAACACTGGGGCTAAAATTTTTTGTTTCCGAAATACTATATGACGGGGGCGGGGCTTCGAAGTTTTCACTTAAGATTTCCTTCGCCGCAATGGACAAAATGCTTAATAACTCTCTTGCACATGCTGCTAAAAATCCAAAACTTCACATGTACATAAAGAGTCGGTACCTGAAAACATCTATATGTTTATATTCAGTTATACACCTTGCGCCAATCAATATCATTTTTTACATTTTGACAAACTGCACGGTGCCCTTTTAACGAATCCGATTGAAAATTGGCTAGAAAAGACTCAAGACATTGATCTTACTCTATCCCTATTTTTGTGACTTTCCTTCGAAGGGCGTGGCTATTACGGTGCCGCAGAGTCTGATTATTCTCCGTGGCAACAAAAGTTCCTGCAAAATGATTCAGATGATCCATCTTCTTGAAATTTTTCACATTTGAGGATATTCAGGCCCTGAAGACGGCTGCCAACTTATTTTTGATCGCAGTGGTAGCGCCACCAACTGGTTAAAACAAATACAAATTATTTTCGTTGATGTTTTTCTCCGGGCAGGTTAACAAAATCTACCTTATATTTGCTCGGATGAGTGTTTAAGCCTTGAGGATGTCACAATACGAAAGTCTTTCGCCTTCTTCAGAGTGTCACATGATGGTGTCTTGTGGCCCGTCTTTATCAGCTGATGTTCCATGAGGGCGTGACTTACCATTCACAAGAATGAAGGCAAGTCACGCCCCCCGCTGTCCGTTCACTCCGCCAAGATGCTGCTCCAGGTGGTAGAGAGGATGAAGGGTCCCTTGTCTCTGTTCATGGTTTTTATGCCTCGCTTGCAGATCTCAATGGCCTCTCTGATCCAGCGCTGTTGTTTGTTCTCTTCGGTGCGGATGACCCTGCCCTTCTCCCGGTCCATGATGTGGTTTTCCCTTTTGCAGTGGTCAGTGATTGCTGATTTGTAATGTTCATGTTGTGCTTGTTCTTTTACTGCTCTGATTTTTAATTTTTTTGACAGGTAAGTCACACCCTCATGGAACATCAGCTGATAAAGACGGGTCTCAAGACACCATCATGCGACACTCTGAAGAAGGCGAAAGACTCGCCGAAACATGTCAGGTAAAAAATTAACCTAAAACATAATTGTCTGCTTTTAATGAATCAGTCAAATATCAATAATAAGAAGACAAAATGAACCTAATACAAATAAACGAATGCTTAATAACTCCCCTGCACATGCTCCTAAAAATCCAAACCTTCACCTGTAAATAAAACGTCCCGACCTGAAGACATCTTAATGTTATTATTTTGTTATACACACAGCGCCGCCAAGTGGAATCAAAAATTTGTTTTTATTTAAATTTTCACATTATGCACGGTGCCCTTTTGACGAATCCGACTGAAAATTAGTCAGAAAAGACTCAAGACAATGATCTTACTCTCTGCCGAATTTTGTGACGTTTTGGCAAAAGGCGTGGCTAATACGGTGCTGAAAAGTCAGATTGTACTCTGTGGCAATAAAAGCTCCGGCAACATGACTCAGATGATCCTATCTTCTCGAAGTTGTACACATTTGAGGATACTTCAGCCCTGAAGACATCTACCAACTTATTTTTCATCGTAGTAGTAGCGCCACCAACTGGTAAAAGCTAATACAAGTTATTTTCTTGGATGTTTTTCTCCGTGCAACTCAACAAGGTCGCCCTCATATATGCTCGGATGACTGTTTCGGCCATGAGGATGTCACAATACGAAATTCGTCCTTTTTCTTGTAAAGTTGTGGGAGTGGCATTGCACTGTTCGGCAATAAAACAACGCTGATTATGAGGTTCTAAATATGAACGACAACTCGTGAAACTTTACACACACATCAGGCCGAGCAAATTTATCAATATTTTATACGTTAGTTGTGCAGCTTTTTTGAAATGGCTCGCCATGGCCCTCGAGAAATGTTAAAAAAAGCAGCCCTGGTTGAGTGTTTCACCTCGCTTTTTGTAAATTTTATGGAGTACAGTGAATCCTCGGTTATCGCGGTTAATGGGGACAGAGACCACCCGCGAAAACTGAAAATCCGCGAAGTAGCGGCGCACCTTCAAAAATGCTTAAAAAAATATACAATATATATAATAAATATATATATATATATATATATATACGGGGAGAGAGAGAGTGAAATTCATGTTATAACAAAAAAAACAAATTATTATTAAAACGTATTATTTTTTTATTCCCCAGCCATTCTTTTTGTATTTATTTAATTACTCCGACTTTTACCTGCTGGTACGCCGTCCGGTGTGCCCTGTGAAATGAAAGGTGGCATTCTTTATTTATTTATTTATTTATTCTTTTATACATTCATAACTGACAGCTTCGCGCTCCGCTCGTGCCCGGGCGGAAGAGGTGCTCCAATTCGGCTTAACTGTGACACACACCCGCCCTCCTCCCCCGGAGCTTCCATTCGGTTAAACTTAGGGGCCGCTTGGCACCGCCCGTGCCCGGGGAAGGTGCTCCTCTTCGGCTTACTGTGACGCGAGCATGCCCTCCTCCTCCGGAGCTTCCATTCGGTTAAACTTAGGGGCCGCTTGGAACCGCCCGTGCCCGGGGAAGGTGCTCCTCTTCGGCTTACTGTGACGCGAGCATGCCCTACTCCTCCGGAGCTTCCATTCGGTTAAACTTAGGGGCCGCTTGGAACCGCCCGTGCCCGGGGAAGGTGCTCCTCTTCGGCTTACTGTGACGCGAGCATGCCCTCCCTTTCCGGAGCTTCCATTCGGTTAAACTTAGGGGCCGCTTGGCACCGCCCGTGCCCGGGGAAGGTGCTCCTCTACGGCTTAACTGCCACGCACGCCGGCCGGAGCTCTGGTACTGTCCGAACCGCGCGAAACGTCGCCACCCATCGTGTCCGGGGGAACGTGCTCTTCTTCGTCCACTCTCCTCTTCGCCCACGCTCTTCTTCGGCGCACGCCGGCCGTCTAACCGCTCCAGCACCCCGTCGTGCCGCTCGGCGAAACTACAATGCCCCCGAATATTTTTTAGACCCGCGAAACACTGAACCCGCGAAAGGTGAACCGCCAAGTAGCGAGGGTTCACTGTATGTATAAGACCAAGACCTACAAAAAAGTCTCTTGGAGCAATGAGCTAGGTTTTACAGGAAGTCGGCCATTTTGAATTTACTTAAAAGGGGGCGGGTCACCACAATGGACTTTGTGTAGAAATTATTATTAGGGCCCGAGCAGCGACCGCTACGAGGTCCCCATTGTTTTTGTGGAAATTATTATTATTATTATTATTAGGGCCCGAGCAGTGACCGCTGCGAGGTCCCTATTGTTTTTCTAGAAATTGTTATTAGGGCCCGAGCTGCGACGGCTGCGAGGTCCCTATTGTTTTTGTAGAAAATATTATTACTTTTATTATTATTATTATTATTAGGGCCTGAGCAGCGACCGCTGCGAAGTCCCTATTGTTTTTGTAGAAATTATTATTATTATTATTTTTCCGATTGTTCGATCGCATTTTTGACCCCCGAAACATGCACAAAAATTCACCAAACTTGGCAGTCTCATCGGGCATGGCGAAAAATTTTATATTTTAACGTCTAATATGAACAGGAAGTGAGTTATGAATTTTTGAAAGTCCGACTTTTGCCCTTTTTTGCATGTTTACAGGGGTCATTCTTTTGCACCCTGATCCTAAAGGCTTCATCTGATTGCCTTAAAATTCTGTCTGTAGCATCTTAAGACCTGGGACAAACACTGGGGCTAAAATTTTTTGTTTCCGAAATACTATATGAACGGGGGCGGGGCTTCGAAGTTTTCACTTAAGATTTCCTTCGCCGCAATGGACAAAATGCTTAATAACTCTCCTGCACATGCAGCTAAAAATCCAAAACTTCACATGTACATAAAGAGTCGGTACCTGAAGACATCTATATGTTTATATTCAGTTATACACCTTGCGCCAATCAATATCATTTTTTACATTTTGACGTACTGCACGGTGCCCTTTTAACGAATCCGATTGAAAATTGGCTAGAAAAGACTCAAGACATTGATCTTACTCTATCCCTATTTTTGTGACTTTCCTTCGAAGGGCGTGGCTATTACGGTGCCGCAGAGTCTGATTAATCTCCGTGGCAACAAAAGTTCCTGCAAAATGATTCAGATGATCCATCTTCTCGAAATTTTTCACATTTGAGGATATTCAGGCCCTGAAGACGGCTGCCAACTTATTTTTGATCGCAGTGGTAGCGCCACCAACTGGTTAAAACAAATACAAATTATTTTCGTTTATGTTTTTCTCCGGGCAGGTTAACAAAATCTACCTTATATTTGTTCGGATGAGTGTTTAGGCCTTGAGGATGTCACAATACGAAAGTCTTTCGCCTTCTTCAGAGTGTCACATGATGGTGTCTTGTGACCCGTCTTTATCAGCTGATGTTCCATGAGGGCGTGACTTACCTGTCACAAGAATGAAGGCAAGTCACGCCCCCCGCTGTCCGTTCACTCTGCCAAGATGCTGCTCCAGGTGGTAGAGAGGATGAAGGCTCCCTTGTCTCTGTTCATGGTTTTTATGCCTCGCTTGCAGATCTCAATGGCCTCTCTGATCCAGCGCTGTTGTTTGTTCTCTTCGGTGCGGATGACCCTGCCCTTCTCCCGGTCCATGATGTGGTTTTCCCTTTTGCAGTGGTCAGTGATTGCTGATTTGTAATGTTCATGTTGTGCTTGTTCTTTTACTGCTCTGATTTTTAATTTTTTTGACAGGTAAGTCACACCCTCATGGAACATCAGCTGATAAAGACGGGTCTCAAGACACCATCATGCGACACTCTGAAGAAGGCGAAAGACTCGCCGAAACATGTCAGGTAAAAAATTAACCTAAAACATAATTGTCTGCTTTTAATGAATCAGTCAAATATCAATAATAAGAAGACAAAATGAACCTAATACAAATAAATGAATGCTTAATAACTCCCCTGCACATGCTCCTAAAAATCCAAACCTTCACCTGTAAATAAAACGTCCCGACCTGAAGACATCTTAATGTTATTATTTTGTTATACACACAGCGCCGCCAAGTGGAATCAAAAATGTGTTTTTATTTTAATTTTCACATACTGCACGGTGCCCTTTTGACGAATCCGACTGAAAATTAGTCAGAAAAGACTCAAGACAATGATCTTACTCTCTGCCGAATTTTGTGTCGTTTTGGCAAAAGGCGTGGCTATTACGGTGCTGAAAAGTCAGATTGTACTCTGTGGCAACAAAAGCTCCGGCAACATGACTCAGATGATCCTATCTTCTCGAAGTTGTACACATTTGAGGATACTTCAGCCCTGAAGACATCTACCAACTTATTTTTCATCGTAGTAGTAGCGCCACCAACTGGTAAAAGCTAATACAAGTTATTTTCTTGGATGTTTTTCTCCGTGCAACTCAACAAGGTCGCCCTCATATATGCTCGGAGGACTGTTTCGGCCATGAGGATGTCACAATACGAAATTCATCCTTTTTCGTGAAAAGTTGTGGGAGTGGCATTGCACTGTTCGGCAATAAAACAACGCTGATTATGAGGTTCTAAATATGAACGACAACTCGTGAAACTTTACACACACATCAGGCAGAGCAAATTTATCAATATTTTATACGTTAGTTGTGCAGCTTTTTTGAAATGGCTCGCCATGGCCCTCGAGAAATGTTAAAAAAAGCAGCCCTGGTTGAGTGTTTCACCTTGCTTTTTGTAAATTTTATGGAGTACAGTGAACCCTCGGTTATCGCGGTTAATGGGGACAGAAACCACCCGCGAAAACTGAAAATCCGCGAAGTAGCGGCGCACCTTCAAAAATGCTTAAAAAAAAATACAATATATATAATAAATAAATATATATATATATATATATATATATATATATATATATATGTATATATAGACAGAGAGAGAGAGTGAAATTCATGTTATAACAAAAAAACCAAATTATTATTAAAACGTATTATTTTTTTATTCCCCAGCCATTCTTTTTGTATTTATTTAATTACTCCGACTTTTACCTGCTGGTACGCCGTCCGGTGTGCCCTGTGAAATGAAAGGTGGCATTCTTTATTTATTTATTTATTTATTCATTTATTCATTCATAACTGACAGCTTCGCGCTCCGTTCGTGCCCGGGCGGAAGAGGTGTTCCAATTCGGCTTTACTGTGACACACGCCCGCCCTCCTGCCCCGGAGCTTCCATTCGGTTAAACTTAGGGGCCTCTTGGCACCGCCCGTGCCCGGGGAAGGTGCTCCTCTTCGGCTTACTGTGACGCGAGCATGCCCGCCTCCTCCGGAGCTTCCATTCGGTTAAACTTAGGGGCCGCTTGGAACCGCCCGTGCCCGGGGAAGGTGCTCCTCTTTGGCTTACTGTGACGCGAGCATGCCCTCCTCCTCCGGAGCTTCCATTCGGTTAAACTTAGGGGCCGCTTGGCACCGCCCGTGCCCGGGGAAGGTGCTCCTCTACGGCTTAACTGCCACGCACGCCGGCCGGAGCTCTGGTACGGTCCGAACCGCGCGAAACGTCGCCACCGATCGTGTCCGGGGGAACGTGCTCTTCTTCGTCCACTCTCCTCTTCGCCCACGCTCTTCTTCGGCGCACGCCGGCCGTCTAACCGCTCCAGCGCCCGTCGTGCCGCTCGGCGAAACTACAATGCCCCCGAATATTTTTTTATACCCGCGAAGCACTGAACCCGCGAAAGGTGAACCGCGAAGTAGCGAGGGTTCACTGTATGTATAAGACCAAGACCTACAAAAAAGTCTCTCGGAGCAATGAGCTAGGTTTTACAGGAAGTCGGCCATTTTGAATTTACTTAAAAGGGGCGCGTCACCACAATGGACTTTGTGTAGAAATTATTATTGGGGCCCGAGCAGCGACCGCGGCGAGGTCCCTATTGTTTATGTAGAAATTATTATTAGGGCCCGAGCAGCGACCGCTACGAGGTCCCCATTGTTTTTGTGGAAATTATTATTATTTTTATTATTATTATTATTAGGGCCCGAGCAGTGACCGCTGCGAGGTCCCTATTGTTTTTCTAGAAATTGTTATTAGGGCCCAAGCTGCGACGGCTGCGAGGTCCCTACTGTTTTTGTAGAAAATATTATTACTTTTATTATTATTATTATTATTATTATTATTAGGGCCTGAGCAGCGACCGCTGCGAAGTCCCTATTGTTTTTGTAGAAATTATTATTATTATTATTTTTCCGATTGTTCGATTGCATTTTTTTCCCCCGAAACATGCACAAAAATTCACCAAACTTGGCAGTCTCATCGGGCATGGCGAAAAATTTGATATTTTAACGTCTAATATGAACAGGAAGTGAGTTATGAATTTTTGAAAGTCCGACTTTTGCCCTTTTTTGCATGTTTACAGGGGTCATTCTTTTGCACCCTGATCCTAAAGGCTTCATCTGATTGCCTTAAAATTCTGTCTGTAGCATCTTAAGACCTGGGACAAACACTGGGGCTAAAATTTTTTGTTTCCGAAATACTATATGACGGGGGCGGGGCTTCGAAGTTTTCACTTAAGATTTCCTTCGCCGCAATGGACAAAATGCTTAATAACTCTCTTGCACATGCTGCTAAAAATCCAAAACTTCACATGTACATAAAGAGTCGGTACCTGAAGACATCTATATGTTTATATTCAGTTATACACCTTGCGCCAATCAATATCATTTTTTACATTTTGACGTACTGCACGGTGCCCTTTTAACGAATCCGATTGAAAATTGGCTAGAAAAGACTCAAGACATTGATCTTACTCTATCCCTATTTTTGTGACTTTCCTTCGAAGGGCGTGGCTATTGCGGTGCCGCAGAGTCTGATTATTCTCAGTGGCAACAAAAGTTCCTGCAAAATGATTCAGATGATCCATCTTCTCGAAATTTTTCACATTTGAGGATATTCAGGCCCTGAAGACGGCTGCCAACTTATTTTTGATCGCAGTGGTAGCGCCACCAACTGGTTAAAACAAATACAAATTATTTTCGTTGATGTTTTTCTCCGGGCAGGTTAACAAAATCTACCTTATATTTGCTCGGATGAGTGTTTAGGACTTGAGGATGTCACAATACGAAAGTCTTTCGCCTTCTTCAGAGTGTCACATGATGGTGTCTTGTGGCCCGTCTTTATCAGCTGATGTTCCATGAGGGCGTGACTTACCTGTCACAAGAATGAAGGCAAGTCACGCCCCCCGCTGTCCGTTCACTCCGCCAAGATGCTGCTCCAGGTGGTAGAGAGGATGAAGGCTCCCTTGTCTCTGTTCATGGTTTTTATGCCTCGCTTGCAGATCTCAATGGCCTCTCTGATCCAGCGCTGTTGTTTGTTCTCTTCGGTGCGGATGACCCTGCCCTTCTCCCGGTCCATGATGTGGTTTTCCCTTTTGCAGTGGTTAGTGATTGCTGATTTGTAATGTTCATGTTGTGCTTGTTCTTTTACTGCTCTGATTTTTCATTTTTTTGACAGGTAAGTCACACCCTCATGGAACATCAGCTGATAAAGACGGGTCTCAAGACACCATCATGCGACACTCTGAAGAAGGCGAAAGACTCGCCGAAACATGTCAGGTAAAAAATTAACCTAAAACATAATTGTCTGCTTTTAATGAATCAGTCAAATATCAATAATAAGAAGACAAAATGAACCTAATACAAATAAATGAATGCTTAATAACGCCCCTGCACATGCTCCTAAAAATCCAAACCTTCACCTGTAAATAAAACGTCCCGACCTGAAGACATCTTAATGTTATTATTTTGTTATACACACAGCGCCGCCAAGTGGAATCAAAAATGTGTTTTTATTTTAATTTTCACGTACTGCACGGTGCCCTTTTGACGAATCCGACTGAAAATTAGTCAGAAAAGACTCAAGACAATGATCTTACTCTCTGCCGAATTTTGTGACGTTTTGGCAAAAGGCGTGGCTATTACGGTGCTGAAAAATCCGATTGTACTTTGTGGCAACAAAAGCTCCGGCAACATGACTCAGATGATCCTATCTTCTCGAAGTTGTACACATTTGAGGATACTTCAGCCCTGAAGACATCTACCAACTTATTTTTCATCGTAGTAGTAGCGCCACCAACTGGTAAAAGCTAATACAAGTTATTTTCTTGGATGTTTTTCTCCGTGCAACTCAACAAGGTCGCCCTCATATATGCTCGGATGACTGTTTCGGCCATGAGGATGTCACAATACGAAATTCATCCTTTTTCGTGAAAAGTTGTGGGAGTGGCATTGCACTGTTCGGCAATAAAACAACGCTGATTATGAGGTTCTAAATATGAACGACAACTCGTGAAACTTTACACACTCATCAGGCAGAGCAAATTTATCAATATTTTATACGTTAGTTGTGCAGCTTTTTTGAAATGGCTCGCCATGGCCCTCGAGAAATGTTAAAAAAAGCAGCCCTGGTTGAGTGTTTCACCTTGCTTTTTGTAAATTTTATGGAGTACAGTGAACCCTCGGTTATCGCGGTTAATGGGGACAGAGACCACCCGCGAAAACTGAAAATCCGCGAAGTAGCGGCGCACCTTCAAAAATGCTTAAAAAAAAATACAATATATATAATAAATATATATATATATATATATATATATATATATATATATATATATATATATATATATATATATAGACAGAGAGAGAGAGTGAAATTCATGTTATAACAAAAAAACCAAATTATTATTAAAACGTATTATTTTTTTATTCCCCAGCCATTCTTTTTGTATTTATTTAATTACTCCGACTTTTACCTGCTGGTACGCCGTCCGGTGTGCCCTGTGAAATGAAAGGTGGCATTCTTTATTTATTTATTTATTTATTCATTTATTCATTCATAACTGACAGCTTCGCGCTCCGTTCGTGCCCGGGCGGAAGAGGTGTTCCAATTCGGCTTTACTGTGACACACGCCCGCCCTCCTGCCCCGGAGCTTCCATTCGGTTAAACTTAGGGGCCGCTTGGCACCGCCCGTGCCCGGGGAAGGTGCTCCTCTTTGGCTTACTGTGACGCGAGCATGCCCGCCTCCTCCGGAGCTTCCATTCGGTTAAACTTAGGGGCCGCTTGGAACCGCCCGTGCCCGGGGAAGGTGCTCCTCTTTGGCTTACTGTGACGCGAGCATGCCCTCCTCCTCCGGAGCTTCCATTCGGTTAAACTTAGGGGCCGCTTGGCACCGCCCGTGCCCGGGGAAGGTGCTCCTCTACGGCTTAACTGCCACGCACGCCGGCCGGAGCTCTGGTACGGTCCGAACCGCGCGAAACGTCGCCACCGATCGTGTCCGGGGGAACGTGCTCTTCTTCGTCCACTCTCCTCTTCGCCCACGCTCTTCTTCGGCGCACGCCGGCCGTCTGACCGCTCCAGCGCCCGTCGTGCCGCTCGGCGAAACTACAATGCCCCCGAATATTTTTTATACCCGCGAAGCACTGAACCCGCGAAAGGTGAACCGCGAAGTAGCGAGGGTTCACCGTATGTATAAGACCAAGACCTACAAAAAAGTCTCTTGGAGCAATGAGCTAGGTTTTACAGGAAGTCGGCCATTTTGAATTTACTTAAAAGGGGCGGGTCACCACAATGGACTTTGTGTAGAAATTATTATTGGGGCCCGAGCAGCGACCGCGGCGAGGTCCCTATTGTTTATGTAGAAATTATTATTAGGGCCCGAGCAGCGACCGCTACGAGGTCCCCATTGTTTTTGTGGAAATTATTATTATTTTTATTATTATTATTATTAGGGCCCGAGCAGTGACCGCTGCGAGGTCCCTATTGTTTTTCTAGAAATTGTTATTAGGGCCCAAGCTGCGACGGCTGCGAGGTCCCTACTGTTTTTGTAGAAAATATTATTACTTTTATTATTATTATTATTATTATTATTATTAGGGCCTGAGCAGCGACCGCTGCGAAGTCCCTATTGTTTTTGTAGAAATTATTATTATTATTATTTTTCCGATTGTTCGATTGCATTTTTTTCCCCCGAAACATGCACAAAAATTCACCAAACTTGGCAGTCTCATCGGGCATGGCGAAAAATTTGATATTTTAACGTCTAATATGAACAGGAAGTGAGTTATGAATTTTTGAAAGTCCGACTTTTGCCCTTTTTTGCATGTTTACAGGGGTCATTCTTTTGCACCCTGATCCTAAAGGCTTCATCTGATTGCCTTAAAATTCTGTCTGTAGCATCTTAAGACCTGGGACAAACACTGGGACTAAAATTTTTTGTTTCCGAAATACTATATGACGGGGGCGGGGCTTCGAAGTTTTCACTTAAGATTTCCTTCGCCGCAATGGACAAAATGCTTAATAACTCTCTTGCACATGCTGCTAAAAATCCAAAACTTCACATGTACATAAAGAGTCGGTACCTGAAGACATCTATATGTTTATATTCAGTTATACACCTTGCGCCAATCAATATCATTTTTTACATTTTGACGTACTGCACGGTGCCCTTTTAACGAATCCGATTGAAAATTGGCTAGAAAAGACTCAAGACATTGATCTTACTCTATCCCTATTTTTGTGACTTTCCTTCGAAGGGCGTGGCTATTACGGTGCCGCAGAGTCTGATTATTCTCCGTGGCAACAAAAGTTCCTGCAAAATGATTCAGATGATCCATCTTCTCGAAATTTTTCACATTTGAGGATATTCAGGCCCTGAAGACGGCTGCCAACTTATTTTTTATCGCAGTGGTAGCGCCACCAACTGGTTAAAACAAATACAAATTATTTTCGTTGATGTTTTTCTCCGGGCAGGTTAACAAAATCTACCTTATATTTGCTCGGATGAGTGTTTAGGCCTTGAGGATGTCACAATACGAAAGTCTTTCGCCTTCTTCAGAGTGTCACATGATGGTGTCTTGTGGCCCGTCTTTATCAGCTGATGTTCCATGAGGGCGTGACTTACCTGTCACAAGAATGAAGGCAAGTCACGCCCCCCGCTGTCCGTTAACTCCGCCAAGATGCTGCTCCAGGTGGTAGAGAGGATGAAGGCTCCCTTGTCTCTGTTCATGGTTTTTATGCCTCGCTTGCAGATCTCAATGGCCTCTCTGATCCAGCGCTGTTGTTTGTTCTCTTCTGTGCCGATGACCCTGCCCTTCTCCCGGTCCATGATGTGGTTTTCCCTTTTGCAGTGGTCAGTGATTGCTGATTTGTAATGTTCATGTTGTGCTTGTTCTTTTACTGCTCTGATTTTTCATTTTTTTGACAGGTAAGTCACACCCTCATGGAACATCAGCTGATAAAGACGGGTCTCAAGACACCATCATGCGACACTCTGAAGAAGGCGAAAGACTCGCCGAAACATGTCAGGTAAAAAATTTTACCGAAAACATAATTGTCTGCTTTTAATGAATCTGTCAAATATCAATAATAAGAAGACAAAATGAACCTAATACAAATAAATGAATGCTTAATAACTCCCCTGCACATGCTCCTAAAAATCCAAACATTCACCTGTAAATAAAATGTCCCGACCTGAAGACATCTTAATGTTATTATTTTGTTATACACACAGCGCCGCCAAGTGGAATCAAAAATTTGTTTTTATTTTAATTTTCACGTACTGCACGGTGCCCTTTTGACGAATCCGACTGAAAATTAGTCAGAAAAGACTCAAGACAATGATCTTACTCTCTGCCGAGTTTTGTGACGTTTTGGCAAAAGGCGTGGCAATTACGGTGCTGAAAAGTCCGATTGTACTTTGTGGCAACAAAAGCTCCGGCAACATGACTCAGATGATCCTATCTTCTCGAAGTTGTACACATTTGAGGATACTTCAGCCCTGAAGACATCTACCAACTTATTTTTCATCGTAGTAGTAGCGCCACCAACTGGTAAAAGCTAATACAAGTTATTTTCTTGGATGTTTTTGTCCGTGCAACTCAACAAGGTCGCCCTCATATATGCTCGGAGGACTGTTTCGGCCATGAGGATGTCACAATACGAAATTCATCCTTTTTCGTGAAAAGTTGTGGGAGTGGCATTGCACTTTTTGGCAATAAAACAACGCTGATTATGAGGTTCTAAATATGAACGACAACTCGTGAAACTTGAGACACACATCAGGCAGAGCAAATTTATCAATATTTTATACGTTAGTTGTGCAGCTTTTTTGAAATGGCTCGCCATGGCCCTCGAGAAATGTTCAAAAAAGCAGCCCTGGTTGAGTGTTTCACCTCGCTTTTTGTAAATTTTATGGAGTACAGTGAACCCTCGGTTATCGCGGTTAATGGGGACCGAGACCACCCGCGGAAACTGAAAATCCGCGAAGTAGCGGCGCACCTTCAAAAATGCTTAAAAGAAAATACAATATATATAATAAATATATATATATATATATATATATATATATATATATATATATATGTATATATATATATGTATATATATATATATATATGTATATATATATATACATATATATATATATATATATATATATATATATGTATATATATATATACATATATATATATATATATATATATATATATATATATATATGTATATATATATATATATATATATGTATATATATATATATATATATATGTATATATATATATACATATATATATATATATATATATATGTATATATATATATATATATATATATGTATATATATATGTATATATATATATATATATATATATGTATATATATATATACATATATATATATATATATATATATATATGTATATATATATATATATATATATATGTATATATATATATACATATATATATGTATATATATATATATATATATATATATATATATATATATGTATATATATATATACATATATATATATATATATATGTATATATATATATATATATACGTATATATATATATATATGTATATATATATATACATATATATATGTATATATATATATATATATATATGTATATATATATATATATATATATATGTATATATATATATATATATACGGGGAGAGAGAGAGAGAGAGAGAGTGAAATTCATGTTATAACAAAAAAAACTAATTATTATTAAAACGTATTATTTTTTTATTCCCCAGCCATTCTTTTTGTATTTATTTAATTACTCCGACTTTTACCTGCTGGTACGCCGTCCGGTGTTCCCTGTGAAATGAAAGGTGGCATTCTTTATTTATTTATTTATTTATTCATTTATTCATTCATAACTGACAGCTTCGCGCTCCGTTCGTGCCCGGGCGGAAGAGGTGTTCCAATTCGGCTTAACTGTGACACACGCCCGCCCTCCTCCCCCGGAGCTTCCATTCGGTTAAACTTAGGGGCCGCTTGGCACCGCCCGTGCCCGGGGAAGGTGCTCCTCTTCGGCTTACTGTGACGCGAGCATGCCCGCCTCCTCCGGAGCTTCCATTCGGTTAAACTTAGGGGCCGCTTGGAACCGCCCGTGCCCGGCGAAGGTGCTCCTCTTCGGCTTACTGTGACGCGAGCATGCCCTCCTCCTCCGGAGCTTCCATTTGGTTAAACTTAGGGGCCGCTTGGAACCGCCCGTGCCCGGGGAAGGTGCTCCTCTTCGGCTTACTGTGACGCGAGCATGCCCTCCTCCTCCAGAGCTTCCATTCGGTTAAACTTAGGGGCCGCTTGGCACCGCCCGTGCCCGGGGACGGTGCTCCTCTACGGCTTAACTGCCACGCACGCCGGCCGGAGCCCTGGTACGGTCCGAACCGCGCGAAACGTCGCCACCGATCGTGTCCGGGGGAACGTGCTCTTCTTCGTCCACTCTCCTCTTCGCCCACGCTCTTCTTCGGCGCACGCCGGCCGTCTAACCGCTCCAGCGCCCGTCGTGCCGCTCGGCGAAACTACAATGCCCCCGAATATTTTTTATACCCGCGAAGCACTGAACCCGCGAAAGGTGAACCGCGAAGTAGCGAGGGTTCACTGTATGTATAAGACCAAGACCTACAAAAAAGTCTCTTGGAGCAATAAGCTAGGTTTTACAGGAAGTCGGCCATTTTGAAT
Source organism: Idiotropiscis lumnitzeri (assembly GCF_059441095.1). Taxonomy (NCBI): domain Eukaryota; kingdom Metazoa; phylum Chordata; class Actinopteri; order Syngnathiformes; family Syngnathidae; genus Idiotropiscis; species Idiotropiscis lumnitzeri. The sequence continues at coordinate 689,772 of NW_028283632.1, read as the reverse complement.
TTACTTAAAAGGGGGCGGGTCACCACAATGGACTTTGTGTAGAAATTATTATTGGGGCCCGAGCAGCGACCGCGGCGAGGTCCCTATTGTTTATGTAGAAATGATTATTAGGGCCCGAGCAGCGACCGCTACGAGGTCCCCATTGTTTTTGTGGAAATTATTATTATTATTATTATTAGGGCCCGAGCAGTGACCGCTGCGAGGTCCCTATCGTTTTTCTAGAAATTGTTATTAGGGCCCGAGCTGCGACGGCTGCGAGGTCCCTATTGTTTTTGTAGAAAATATTATTACTTTTATTATTATTATTATTATTATTATTAGGGCCTGAGCAGCGACCGCTGCGAAGTCGCTATTGTTTTTGTTGAAATTATTATTATTATTATTTTTCCGATTGTTCGATCGCATTTTTGACCCCCGAAACATGCACAAAAACTCACCAAACTTGGCAGTCTCATCGGGCATGGCGAAAAATTTGATATTTTAACGTCTAATATGAACAGGAAGTGAGTTATGAATTTTTGAAAGTCCGACTTTTGCCCTTTTTTGCATGTTTACAGGGGTCATTCTTTTGCACCCTGATCCTAAAGGCTTCATCTGATTGCCTTAAAATTCTGTCTGTAGCATCTTAAGACCTGGGACAAACACTGGGGCTAAAATCTTTTGTTTCCGAAATACTATATGACGGGGGCGGGGCTTCAAAGTTTTCACTTAAGATTTCCTTCGCCGCAATGGACAAAATGCTTAATAACTCTCATGCACATGCTGCTAAAAATCCAAAACTTCACATGTACATAAAGAGTCGGTACCTGAAGACATCTATATGTTTATATTCTGTTATACACCTTGCGCCAATCAATATCATTTTTTACATTTTGACGTACTGCACGGTGCCCTTTTAACGAATCCGATTGAAAATTGGCTAGAAAAGACTCAAGACATTGATCTTACGCTATCCCTATTTTTGTGACTTTCCTTCGAAGGGCGTGGCTATTGCGGTGCCGCAGAGTCTGATTATTCTCCGTGGCAACAAAAGTTCCTGCAAAATGATTCAGATGATCCATCTTCTCGAAATTTTTCACATTTGAGGATATTCAGGCCCTGAAGACGGCTGCCAACTTATTTTTGATCGCAGTGGTAGCGCCACCAACTGGTTAAAACAAATACAAATTATTTTCGTTGATGTTTTTCTCCGGGCAGGTTCACAAAATCTACCTTATATTTGCTCGGATGAGTGTTTAGGCCTTGAGGATGTCACAATACGAAAGTCTTTCGCCTTCTTCAGAGTGTCACATGATGGTGTCTTGTGGCCCGTCTTTATCAGCTGATGTTCCATGAGGGCGTGACTTACCTGTCACAAGAATGAAGGCAAGTCACGCCCCCCGCTGTCCGTTCACTCCGCCAAGATGCTGGTCCAGGTGGTAGAGAGGATGAAGGCTCCCTTGTCTCTGTTCATGGTTTTTATGCCTCGCTTGCAGATCTCAATGGCCTCTCTGATCCAGCGCTGTTGTTTGTTCTCTTCGGTGCGGATGACCCTGCCCTTCTCCCGGTCCATGATGTGGTTTTCCCTTTTGCAGTGGTTAGTGATTGCTGATTTGTAATGTTCATGTTGTGCTTGTTCTTTTACTGCTCTGATTTTTCATTTTTTTGACAGGTAAGTCACACCCTCATGGAACATCAGCTGATAAAGACGGGTCTCAAGACACCATCATGCGACACTCTGAAGAAGGCGAAAGACTCGCCGAAACATGTCAGGTAAAACATTTACCTAAAACATAATTGTCTGCTTTTAATGAATCTGTCAAATATCAATAATAAGAAGACAAAATGAACCTCATACAAATAAATGAATGCTTAATAACTCCCCTGCACATGCTCCTAATAATCCAAACCTTCACCTGTCAATAAAATGTCCCGACCTGAAGACATCTTAATGTTATTATTTTGTTATACACACAGCGCCGCCAAGTGGAATCAAAAATTTGTTTTTATTTTAATTTCCACGTACTGCACGGTGCCCTTTTGACGAATCCGACTGAAAATTAGTCAGAAAAGACTCAAGACAATGATCTTACTCTCTGCCGAATTTTGTGACGTTTTGGCAAAAGGCGTGGCTATTACGGTGCTGAAAAGTCCGATTGTACTCTGTGGCAACAAAAGCTCCGGCAACATGACTCAGATGATCCTATCTTCTCGAAGTTGTACACATTTGAGGATACTTCAGCCCTGAAGACATCTACCAACTTATTTTTCATCGTAGTAGTAGCGCCACCAACTGGTAAAAGCTAATACAAGTTATTTTCTTGGATGTTTTTCTCCGTGCAACTCAACAAGGTCGCCCTCATATATGCTCCGAGGACTGTTTCGGCCATGAGGATGTCACAATACGAAATTCATCCTTTTTCGTGAAAAGTTGTGGGAGTGGCATTGCACTGTTTGGCAATAAAACAACGCTGATTATGAGGTTCTAAATATGAACGACAACTCGTGAAACTTGACACACACATCAGGCAGAGCAAATTTATCAATATTTTATACGTTAGTTGTGCAGCTTTTTTGAAATGGCTCGCCATGGCCCTCGAGAAATGTTCAAAAAAGCAGCCCTGGTTGAGTGTTTCACCTCGCTTTTTGTAAATTTTATGGAGTACAGTGAACCCTCGGTTATCGCGGTTAATGGGGACCGAGACCACCCGCGGAAACTGAAAATCCGCGAAGTAGCGGCGCACCTTCAAAAATGCTTAAAAGAAAATACAATATATATAATAAATATATATATATATATATATATATATATATATATATATATATATATATATATATATACGGGGAGAGAGAGAGAGAGAGTGAAATTCATGTTATAACAAAAAAACCAAATTATTATTAAAACGTATTATTTTTTTATTCCCCAGCCATTCTTTTTGTATTTATTTAATTACTCCGACTTTTACCAGCTGGTACGCCGTCCGGTGTTCCCTGTGAAATGAAAGGTGGCATTCTTTAATTATTTATTTATTTATTCATTTATTCATTCATAACTGACAGCTTCGCGCTCCGTTCGTGTCCGGGCGGAAGAGGTGTTCCAATTCGGCTTAACTGTGACACACGCCCGCCCTCCTCCCCCGGAGCTTCCATTCGGTTAAACTTAGGGGCCGCTTGGCACCGCCCGTGCCCGGGGAAGGTGCTCCTCTTCGGCTTACTGTGACGCGAGCATGCCCGCCTCCTCCGGAGCTTCCATTCGGTTAAACTTAGGGGCCGCTTGGAACCGCCCGTGCCCGGCAAAGGTGCTCCTCTTCGGCTTACTGTGACGCGAGCATGCCCTCCTCCTCCGGAGCTTCCATTTGGTTAAACTTAGGGGCCGCTTGGAACCGCCCGTGCCTGGGGAAGGTGCTCCTCTTCGGCTTACTGTGACGCGAGCATGCCCTCCTCCTCCGGAGCTTCCATTCGGTTAAACTTAGGGGCCGCTTGGCACCGCCCGTGCCCGGGGACGGTGCTCCTCTACGGCTTAACTGCCACGCACGCCGGCCGGAGCCTTGGTACGGTCCGAACCGCGCGAAACGTCGCCACCGATCGTGTCCGGGGGAACGTGCTCTTCTTCGTCCACTCTCCTCTTCGCCCACGCTCTTCTCCGGCGCACGCCGGCCGTCTAACCGCTCCAGCGCCCGTCGTGCCGCTCGGCGAAACTACAATGCCCCCGAATATTTTTTATACCCGCGAAGCACTGAACCCGCGAAAGGTGAACCGCGAAGTAGCGAGGGTTCACTGTATGTATAAGACCAAGACCTACAAAAAAGTCTCTTGAAGCAATGAGCTAGGTTTTACAGGAAGTCGGCCATTTTGAATTTACTTAAAAGGGGCGGGTCACCACAATGGACTTTGTGTAGAAATTATTATTGGGGCCCGAGCAGCGACCGCGGCGAGGTCCCTATTGTTTATGTAGAAATTATTATTAGGGCCCGAGCAGCGACCGCTACGAGGTCCCCATTGTTTTTGTGGAAATTATTATTATTATTATTATTAGGGCCCGAGCAGTGACCGCTGCGAGGTCCCTATTGTTTTTCTAGAAATTGTTATTAGGGCCCGAGCTGCGACGGCTGCGAGGTCCCTATTGTTTTTGTAGAAAATATCATTACTTTTATTATTATTATTATTATTATTATTAGGGCCTGAGCAGCGACCGCTGCGAAGTCCCTGTTGTTTTTGTAGAAATTATTATTATTATTATTTTTCCGATTGTACGATCGCATTTTTGACCCCGAAACATGCACAAAAACTCACCAAACTTGGCAGTCTCATCGGGCATGGCGAGAAATTTGATATTTTAACGTCTAATATGAACAGGAAGTGAGTTATGAATTTTTGAAAGTCCGACTTTTGCCCTTTTTTGCATGTTTACAGGGGTCATTCTTTTGCACCCTGATCCTAAAGGCTTCATCTGATTGCCTTAAAATTCTGTCTGTAGCATCTTAAGACCTGGGACAAACACTGGGGCTAAAATCTTTTGTTTCCGAAATACTATATGACGGGGGCGGGGCTTCAAAGTTTTCACTTAAGATTTCCTTCGCCGCAATGGACAAAATGCTTAATAACTCTCCTGCACATGCTGCTAAAAATCCAAAACTTCACATGTACATAAAGAGTCGGTACCTGAAGACATCTATATGTTTATATTCTGTTATACACCTTGCGCCAATCAATAACATTTTTTACATTTTGACGTACTGCACGGTGCCCTTTTAACGAATCCGATTGAAAATTGGCTAGAAAAGACTCAAGACATTGATCTTACTCTATCCCTATTTTTGTGACTTTCCTTCGAAGGGCGTGGCTATTGCGGTGCCGCAGAGTCTGATTATTCTCCGTGGCAACAAAAGTTCCTGCAAAATGATTCAGATGATCCATCTTCTCGAAATTTTTCACATTTGAGGATATTCAGGCCCTGAAGACGGCTGCCAACTTATTTTTGATCGCAGTGGTAGCGCCACCAACTGGTTAAAACAAATACAAATTATTTTCGTTGATGTTTTTCTCCGGGCAGGTTCACAAAATCTACCTTATATTTGCTCGGATGAGTGTTTAGGCCTTGAGGATGTCACAATACGAAAGTCTTTCGCCTTCTTCAGAGTGTCACACGATGGTGTCTTGTGACCCGTCTTTATCAGCTGATGTTCCATGAGGGCGTGACTTACCTGTCACAAGAATGAAGGCAAGTCACACCCCCGCTGTCCGTTCACTCCGCCAAGATGCTGCTCTAGGTGGTAGAGAGGATGAAGGCTCCCTTGTCTCTGTTCATGGTTTTTATGCCTCGCTTGCAGATCTCAATGGCCTCTCTGATCCAGCGCTGTTGTTTGTTCTCTTCGGTGCGGATGACCCTGCCCTTCTCCCGGTCCATGATGTGGTTTTCCCTTTTGCAGTGGTCAGTGATTGCTGATTTGTAATGTTCATGTTGTGCTTGTTCTTTTACTGCTCTGATTTTTCATTTTTTTGACAGGTAAGTCACACCCTCATGGAACATCAGCTGATAAAGACGGGTCTCAAGACACCATCATGCGACACTCTGAAGAAGGCGAAAGACTCGCCGAAACATGTCAGGTAAAAAATTAACCTAAAACATAATTGTCTGCTTTTAATGAATCAGTCAAATATCAATAATAAGAAGACAAAATGAACCTAATACAAATAAATGAATGCTTAATAACTCCCCTGCACATGCTCCTGAAAATCCAAACCTTCACCTGTAAATAAAACGTCCCGACCTGAAGACATCTTAATGTTATTATTTTGTTCTACACACAGCGCCGCCAAGTGGAATCAAAAATGTGTTTTTATTTTAATTTTCACATCCTGCACGGTGCCCTTTTGACAAATCCGACTGAAAATTAGTCAGAAAAGACTCAAGACAATGATCTTTCTCTCTGCCGAATTTTGTGACGTTTTGGCAAAAGGCGTGGCTATTACGGTGCTGAAAAGTCAGATTGTACTCTGTGGCAACAAAAGCTCCGGCAACATGACTCAGATGATCCTATCTTCTCGAAGTTGTACACATTTGAGGATACTTCAGCCCTGAAGACATCGACCAACTTATTTTTCATCGTAGTAGTAGCGCCACCAACTGGTAAAAGCTAATACAAGTTATTTTCTTGGATGTTTTTCTCCGTGCAACTCAACAAGGTCGCCCTCATATATGCTCGGATGACTGTTTCGGCCATGAGGATGTCACAATACGAAATTCGTCCTTTTTCGTGTACAGTTGTGGGAGTGGCATTGCACTGTTCGGCAATAAAACAACGCTGATTATGAGGTTCTAAATATGAACGACAACTCGTGAAACTTTACACACACATCAGGCCGAGCAAATTTATCAATATTTTATACGTTAGTTGTGCAGCTTTTTTGAAATGGCTCGCCATGGCCCTCGAGAAATGTTAAAAAAAGCAGCCCTGGTTGAGTGTTTCACCTCGCTTTTTGTAAATTTTATGGAGTACAGTGAACCCTCGGTAATCGCGGTTAATGGGGACAGAGACCACCCGCGAAAACTGAAAATCCGCGAAGTAGCGGCGCACCTTCAAAAATGCTTAAAAAAATATACAATATATATAATAAATATATAAATATATATATATATATATATATATATATATATATATATATATATATATATACGGGGAGAGAGAGAGTGAAATTCATGTTATAACAAAAAAACCAAATTATTATTAAAACGTATTATTTTTTTATTCCCCAGCCATTCTTTTTGTATTTATTTAATTACTCCGACTTTTATCTGCTGGTACGCCGTCCGGTGTGCCCTGTGAAATGAAAGGTGGCATTCTTTATTCATTTATTTATTTATTCTTTTATACATTCATAACTGACAGCTTCGCGCTCCGCTCGTGCCCGGGCGGAAGAGGTGCTCCAATTCGGCTTAACTGTGACACACACCCGCCCTCCTCCCCCGGAGCTTCCATTCGGTTAAACTTAGGGGCCGCTTGGAACCGCCCGTGCCCGGCGAAGGTGCTCCTCTTCGGCTTACTGTGACGCGAGCATGCCCTCCTCCTCCGGAGCTTCCATTCGGTTAAACTTAGGGGCCGCTTGGAACCGCCCGTGCCCGGGGAAGGTGCTCCTCTTCGGCTTACTGTGACGCGAGCATGCCCTCCTCCTCCGGAGCTTCCATTCGGTTAAACTTAGGGGCCGCTTGGCACCGCCCGTGCCCGGGGAAGGTGCTCCTCTACGGCTTAACTGCCACGCACGCCGGCCGGAGCTCTGGTACGGTCCGAACCGCGCGAAACGTCGCCACCGATCGTGTCCGGGGGAACGTGCTCTTCTTCGTCCAATCTCCTCTTCGCCCACGCTCTTCTTCGGCGCACGCCGGCCGTTTAACCGCTCCAGCGCCCGTCGTGCCGCTCGGCGAATCTACAATGCCCCCGAATATTTTTTATACCCGCGAAGCACTGAACCCGCGAAAGGTGAACCGCGAAGTAGCGAGGGTTCACTGTATGTATAAGGCCAAGACCTACAAAAAAGTCTCTTGGAGCAATGAGCTAGGTTTTACAGGAAGTCGGCCATTTTGAATTTACTTAAAAGGGGGCGGGTCACCACAATGGACTTTGTGTAGAAATTATTATTGGGGCCCGAGCAGCGACCGCGGCGAGGTCCCTATTGTTTATGTAGAAATTATTATTAGGGCCCGAGCAGCGACCGCTACGAGGTCCCCATTGTTTTTGTGGAAATTATTATTATTATTATTATTAGGGCCCGAGCAGTGACCGCTGCGAGGTCCCTATTGTTTTTCTAGAAATTGTTATTAGGGCCCGAGCTGCGACGGCTGCGAGGTCCCTATTGTTTTTGTAGAAAATATCATTACTTTTATTATTATTATTATTATTATTATTAGGGCCTGAGCAGCGACCGCTGCGAAGTCCCTGTTGTTTTTGTAGAAATTATTATTATTATTATTTTTCCGATTGTACGATCGCATTTTTGACCCCGAAACATGCACAAAAACTCACCAAACTTGGCAGTCTCATCGGGCATGGCGAGAAATTTGATATTTTAACGTCTAATATGAACAGGAAGTGAGTTATGAATTTTTGAAAGTCCGACTTTTGCCCTTTTTTGCATGTTTACAGGGGTCATTCTTTTGCACCCTGATCCTAAAGGCTTCATCTGATTGCCTTAAAATTCTGTCTGTAGCATCTTAAGACCTGGGACAAACACTGGGGCTAAAATCTTTTGTTTCCGAAATACTATATGACGGGGGCGGGGCTTCAAAGTTTTCACTTAAGATTTCCTTCGCCGCAATGGACAAAATGCTTAATAACTCTCCTGCACATGCTGCTAAAAATCCAAAACTTCACATGTACATAAAGAGTCGGTACCTGAAGACATCTATATGTTTATATTCTGTTATACACCTTGCGCCAATCAATAACATTTTTTACATTTTGACGTACTGCACGGTGCCCTTTTAACGAATCCGATTGAAAATTGGCTAGAAAAGACTCAAGACATTGATCTTACTCTATCCCTATTTTTGTGACTTTCCTTCGAAGGGCGTGGCTATTGCGGTGCCGCAGAGTCTGATTATTCTCCGTGGCAACAAAAGTTCCTGCAAAATGATTCAGATGATCCATCTTCTCGAAATTTTTCACATTTGAGGATATTCAGGCCCTGAAGACGGCTGCCAACTTATTTTTGATCGCAGTGGTAGCGCCACCAACTGGTTAAAACAAATACAAATTATTTTCGTTGATGTTTTTCTCCGGGCAGGTTCACAAAATCTACCTTATATTTGCTCGGATGAGTGTTTAGGCCTTGAGGATGTCACAATACGAAAGTCTTTCGCCTTCTTCAGAGTGTCACATGATGGTGTCTTGTGACCCGTCTTTATCAGCTGATGTTCCATGAGGGCGTGACTTACCTGTCACAAGAATGAAGGCAAGTCACACCCCCGCTGTCCGTTCACTCCGCCAAGATGCTGCTCTAGGTGGTAGAGAGGATGAAGGCTCCCTTGTCTCTGTTCATGGTTTTTATGCCTCGCTTGCAGATCTCAATGGCCTCTCTGATCCAGCGCTGTTGTTTGTTCTCTTCGGTGCGGATGACCCTGCCCTTCTCCCGGTCCATGATGTGGTTTTCCCTTTTGCAGTGGTCAGTGATTGCTGATTTGTAATGTTCATGTTGTGCTTGTTCTTTTACTGCTCTGATTTTTCATTTTTTTGACAGGTAAGTCACACCCTCATGGAACATCAGCTGATAAAGACGGGTCTCAAGACACCATCATGCGACACTCTGAAGAAGGCGAAAGACTCGCCGAAACATGTCAGGTAAAAAATTAACCTAAAACATAATTGTCTGCTTTTAATGAATCAGTCAAATATCAATAATAAGAAGACAAAATGAACCTAATACAAATAAATGAATGCTTAATAACTCCCCTGCACATGCTCCTGAAAATCCAAACCTTCACCTGTAAATAAAACGTCCCGACCTGAAGACATCTTAATGTTATTATTTTGTTCTACACACAGCGCCGCCAAGTGGAATCAAAAATGTGTTTTTATTTTAATTTTCACATCCTGCACGGTGCCCTTTTGACAAATCCGACTGAAAATTAGTCAGAAAAGACTCAAGACAATGATCTTTCTCTCTGCCGAATTTTGTGACGTTTTGGCAAAAGGCGTGGCTATTACGGTGCTGAAAAGTCAGATTGTACTCTGTGGCAACAAAAGCTCCGGCAACATGACTCAGATGATCCTATCTTCTCGAAGTTGTACACATTTGAGGATACTTCAGCCCTGAAGACATCGACCAACTTATTTTTCATCGTAGTAGTAGCGCCACCAACTGGTAAAAGCTAATACAAGTTATTTTCTTGGATGTTTTTCTCCGTGCAACTCAACAAGGTCGCCCTCATATATGCTCGGATGACTGTTTCGGCCATGAGGATGTCACAATACGAAATTCGTCCTTTTTCGTGTACAGTTGTGGGAGTGGCATTGCACTGTTCGGCAATAAAACAACGCTGATTATGAGGTTCTAAATATGAACGACAACTCGTGAAACTTTACACACACATCAGGCCGAGCAAATTTATCAATATTTTATACGTTAGTTGTGCAGCTTTTTTGAAATGGCTCGCCATGGCCCTCGAGAAATGTTAAAAAAAGCAGCCCTGGTTGAGTGTTTCACCTCGCTTTTTGTAAATTTTATGGAGTACAGTGAACCCTCGGTAATCGCGGTTAATGGGGACAGAGACCACCCGCGAAAACTGAAAATCCGCGAAGTAGCGGCGCACCTTCAAAAATGCTTAAAAAAATATACAATATATATAATAAATATATAAATATATATATATATATATATATATATATATATATATATATATATATATATATATACGGGGAGAGAGAGAGTGAAATTCATGTTATAACAAAAAAACCAAATTATTATTAAAACGTATTATTTTTTTATTCCCCAGCCATTCTTTTTGTATTTATTTAATTACTCCGACTTTTATCTGCTGGTACGCCGTCCGGTGTGCCCTGTGAAATGAAAGGTGGCATTCTTTATTCATTTATTTATTTATTCTTTTATACATTCATAACTGACAGCTTCGCGCTCCGCTCGTGCCCGGGCGGAAGAGGTGCTCCAATTCGGCTTAACTGTGACACACACCCGCCCTCCTCCCCCGGAGCTTCCATTCGGTTAAACTTAGGGGCCGCTTGGAACCGCCCGTGCCCGGCGAAGGTGCTCCTCTTCGGCTTACTGTGACGCGAGCATGCCCTCCTCCTCCGGAGCTTCCATTCGGTTAAACTTAGGGGCCGCTTGGAACCGCCCGTGCCCGGGGAAGGTGCTCCTCTTCGGCTTACTGTGACGCGAGCATGCCCTCCTCCTCCGGAGCTTCCATTCGGTTAAACTTAGGGGCCGCTTGGCACCGCCCGTGCCCGGGGAAGGTGCTCCTCTACGGCTTAACTGCCACGCACGCCGGCCGGAGCTCTGGTACGGTCCGAACCGCGCGAAACGTCGCCACCGATCGTGTCCGGGGGAATGTGCTCTTCTTCGTCCAATCTCCTCTTCGCCCACGCTCTTCTTCGGCGCACGCCGGCCGTTTAACCGCTCCAGCGCCCGTCGTGCCGCTCGGCGAATCTACAATGCCCCCGAATATTTTTTATACCCGCGAAGCACTGAACCCGCGAAAGGTGAACCGCGAAGTAGCGAGGGTTCACTGTATGTATAAGGCCAAGACCTACAAAAAAGTCTCTTGGAGCAATGAGCTAGGTTTTACAGGAAGTCGGCCATTTTGAATTTACTTAAAAGGGGGCGGGTCACCACAATGGACTTTGTGTAGAAATTATTATTGGGGCCCGAGCAGCGACCGCGGCGAGGTCCCTATTGTTTATGTAGAAATTATTATTAGGGCCCGAGCAGCGACCGCTACGAGGTCCCCATTGTTTTTGTGGAAATTATTATTATTATTATTATTAGGGCCCGAGCAGTGACCGCTGCGAGGTCCCTATTGTTTTTCTAGAAATTGTTATTAGGGCCCGAGCTGCGACGGCTGCGAGGTCCCTATTGTTTTTCTAGAAAATATTTTTACTTTTTTTATTATTATTATTATTATTATTATTAGGGCCTGAGCAGCGACCGCTGCGAAGTCCCTGTTGTTTTTGTAGAAATTATTATTATTATTATTTTTCCGATTGTTCGATCGCATTTTTGACCCCCGAAACATGCACAAAAACTCACCAAACTTGGCAGTCTCATCGGGCATGGCGAGAAATTTGATATTTTAACGTCTAATATGAACAGGAAGTGAGTTTTGAATTTTTGAGAGTCCGACTTTTGCCCTTTTTTGCATGTTTACTGGGGTCATTCTTTTGCACCCTGATCCTAAAGGCTTCATCTGATTGCCTTAAAATTTTGTCTGTAGCATCTTAAGACCTGGGACAAACACTGGGGCTAAAATCTTTTGTTTCCGAAATACTATATGACGGGGGCGGGGCTTCAAAGCTTTCACTTAAGATTTCCTTCGCCGCAATGGACAAAATGCTTAATAACTCTCCTGCACATGCTGCTAAAAATCCAAAACTTCACATGTACATAAAGAGTCGGTACCTTAAGACATCTATATGTTTATATTCTGTTATACACCTTGCGCCAATCAATATCATTTTTTACGTTTTGACATACTGCACGGTGCCCTTTTAACGAATCCGATTGAAAATTGGCGAGAAAAGACTCAAGACATTGATCTTACTCTATCCCTATTTTTGTGACTTTCCTTCGAAGGGCGTGGCTATTGCGGTGCCGCAGAGTCTGATTATTCTCCGTGGCAACAAAAGTTCCTGCAAAATGATTCAGATGATCCATCTTCTCGAAATTTTTCACATTTGAGGATATTCAGGCCCTGAAGACGGCTGCCAACTTATTTTTGATCGCAGTGGTAGCGCCACCAACTGGTAAAACAAATACAAATTATTTTCGTTGATGTTTTTCTCCGGGCAGGTTCACAAAATCTACCTTATATTTGCTCGGATTAGTGTTTAGGCCTTGAGGATGTCACAATACGAAAGTCTTTCGCCTTCTTCAGAGTGTCACATGATGGTGTCTTGTGACCCGTCTTTATCAGCTGATGTTCCATGAGGGCGTGACTTACCTGTCACAAGAATGAAGGCAAGTCACACCCCCCGCTGTCCGTTCACTCCGCCAAGATGCTGCTCCAGGTGGTAGAGAGGATGAAGGCTCCCTTGTCTCTGTTCATGGTTTTTATGCCTCGCTTGCAGATCTCAATGGCCTCTCTGATCCAGCGCTGTTGTTTGTTCTCTTCGGTGCGGATGACCCTGCCCTTCGCCCGGTCCATGATATGGTTTTCCCTTCTGCAGTGGTCAGTGATTGCTGATTTGTAATATTCATGTTGTGCTTGTTCTTTTACTGCTATGATTTTTCATTTTTTTGACAGGTAATTCACACCCTCATGGAACATAAGCTGATAAAGACGGGTCTCAAGACACCATCATGCGACACTCTGAAGAAGGCGAAAGACTCGCCGAAACATGTCAGGTAAAACATTTACCTAAAACATAATTGTCTGCTTTTAATGAATCTGTCAAATATCAATAATAAGAAGACGAAATGAACCTCATACAAATAAATGAATGCTTAATAACTCCCCTGCACATGCTCCTAATAATCCAAACCTTCACCTGTCAATAAAATGTCCCGACCTGAAGACATCTTAATGTTATTATTTTGTTATACACACAGCGCCGCCAAGTGGAATCAAAAATTTGTTTTTATTTTAATTTCCACGTACTGCACGGTGCCCTTTTGACGAATCCGACTGAAAATTAGTCAGAAAAGACTCAAGACAATGATCTTACTCTCTGCCGAATTTTGTGACGTTTTGGCAAAAGGCGTGGCTATTACGGTGCTGAAAAGTCCGATTGTACTCTGTGGCAACAAAAGCTCCGGCAACATGACTCAGATGATCCTATCTTCTCGAAGTTGTACACATTTGAGGATACTTCAGCCCTGAAGACATCTACCAACTTATTTTTCATCGTAGTAGTAGCGCCACCAACTGGTAAAAGCTAATACAAGTTATTTTCTTGGATGTTTTTCTCCGTGCAACTCAACAAGGTCGCCCTCATATATGCTCCGAGGACTGTTTCGGCCATGAGGATGTCACAATACGAAATTCATCCTTTTTCGTGAAAAGTTGTGGGAGTGGCATTGCACTGTTTGGCAATAAAACAACGCTGATTATGAGGTTCTAAATATGAACGACAACTCGTGAAACTTGACACACACATCAGGCAGAGCAAATTTATCAATATTTTATACGTTAGTTGTGCAGCTTTTTTGAAATGGCTCGCCATGGCCCTCGAGAAATGTTCAAAAAAGCAGCCCTGGTTGAGTGTTTCACCTCGCTTTTTGTAAATTTTATGGAGTACAGTGAACCCTCGGTTATCGCGGTTAATGGGGACCGAGACCACCCGCGGAAACTGAAAATCCGCGAAGTAGCGGCGCACCTTCAAAAATGCTTAAAAGAAAATACAATATATATAATAAATATATATATATATATATATATATATATATATATATATATATATATATATATATATATATATATATATATATATACGGGGAGAGAGAGAGAGAGAGAGAGAGTGAAATTCATGTTATAACAAAAAAACCAAATTATTATTAAAACGTATTATTTTTTTATTCCCCAGCCATTCTTTTTGTATTTATTTAATTACTCCGACTTTTACCAGCTGGTACGCCGTCCGGTGTTCCCTGTGAAATGAAAGGTGGCATTCTTTAATTATTTATTTATTTATTCATTTATTCATTCATAACTGACAGCTTCGCGCTCCGTTCGTGTCCGGGCGGAAGAGGTGTTCCAATTCGGCTTAACTGTGACACACGCCCGCCCTCCTCCCCTGGAGCTTCCATTCGGTTAAACTTAGGGGCCGCTTGGCACCGCCCGTGCCCGGGGAAGGTGCTCCTCTTCGGCTTACTGTGACGCGAGCATGCCCGCCTCCTCCGGAGCTTCCATTCGGTTAAACTTAGGGGCCGCTTGGAACCGCCCGTGCCCGGCAAAGGTGCTCCTCTTCGGCTTACTGTGACGCGAGCATGCCCTCCTCCTCCGGAGCTTCCATTTGGTTAAACTTAGGGGCCGCTTGGAACCGCCCGTGCCTGGGGAAGGTGCTCCTCTTCGGCTTACTGTGACGCGAGCATGCCCTCCTCCTCCGGAGCTTCCATTCGGTTAAACTTAGGGGCCGCTTGGCACCGCCCGTGCCCGGGGACGGTGCTCCTCTACGGCTTAACTGCCACGCACGCCGGCCGGAGCCTTGGTACGGTCCGAACCGCGCGAAACGTCGCCACCGATCGTGTCCGGGGGAACGTGCTCTTCTTCGTCCACTCTCCTCTTCGCCCACGCTCTTCTCCGGCGCACGCCGGCCGTCTAACCGCTCCAGCGCCCGTCGTGCCGCTCGGCGAAACTACAATGCCCCCGAATATTTTTTATACCCGCGAAGCACTGAACCCGCGAAAGGTGAACCGCGAAGTAGCGAGGGTTCACTGTATGTATAAGACCAAGACCTACAAAAAAGTCTCTTGAAGCAATGAGCTAGGTTTTACAGGAAGTCGGCCATTTTGAATTTACTTAAAAGGGGCGGGTCACCACAATGGACTTTGTGTAGAAATTATTATTGGGGCCCGAGCAGCGACCGCGGCGAGGTCCCTATTGTTTATGTAGAAATTATTATTAGGGCCCGAGCAGCGACCGCTACGAGGTCCCCATTGTTTTTGTGGAAATTATTATTATTATTATTATTAGGGCCCGAGCAGTGACCGCTGCGAGGTCCCTATTGTTTTTCTAGAAATTGTTATTAGGGCCCGAGCTGCGACGGCTGCGAGGTCCCTATTGTTTTTGTAGAAAATATCATTACTTTTATTATTATTATTATTATTATTATTAGGGCCTGAGCAGCGACCGCTGCGAAGTCCCTGTTGTTTTTGTAGAAATTATTATTATTATTATTTTTCCGATTGTACGATCGCATTTTTGACCCCGAAACATGCACAAAAACTCACCAAACTTGGCAGTCTCATCGGGCATGGCGAGAAATTTGATATTTTAACGTCTAATATGAACAGGAAGTGAGTTATGAATTTTTGAAAGTCCGACTTTTGCCCTTTTTTGCATGTTTACAGGGGTCATTCTTTTGCACCCTGATCCTAAAGGCTTCATCTGATTGCCTTAAAATTCTGTCTGTAGCATCTTAAGACCTGGGACAAACACTGGGGCTAAAATCTTTTGTTTCCGAAATACTATATGACGGGGGCGGGGCTTCAAAGTTTTCACTTAAGATTTCCTTCGCCGCAATGGACAAAATGCTTAATAACTCTCCTGCACATGCTGCTAAAAATCCAAAACTTCACATGTACATAAAGAGTCGGTACCTGAAGACATCTATATGTTTATATTCTGTTATACACCTTGCGCCAATCAATAACATTTTTTACATTTTGACGTACTGCACGGTGCCCTTTTAACGAATCCGATTGAAAATTGGCTAGAAAAGACTCAAGACATTGATCTTACTCTATCCCTATTTTTGTGACTTTCCTTCGAAGGGCGTGGCTATTGCGGTGCCGCAGAGTCTGATTATTCTCCGTGGCAACAAAAGTTCCTGCAAAATGATTCAGATGATCCATCTTCTCGAAATTTTTCACATTTGAGGATATTCAGGCCCTGAAGACGGCTGCCAACTTATTTTTGATCGCAGTGGTAGCGCCACCAACTGGTTAAAACAAATACAAATTATTTTCGTTGATGTTTTTCTCCGGGCAGGTTCACAAAATCTACCTTATATTTGCTCGGATGAGTGTTTAGGCCTTGAGGATGTCACAATACGAAAGTCTTTCGCCTTCTTCAGAGTGTCACATGATGGTGTCTTGTGACCCGTCTTTATCAGCTGATGTTCCATGAGGGCGTGACTTACCTGTCACAAGAATGAAGGCAAGTCACACCCCCCGCTGTCCGTTCACTCCGCCAAGATGCTGCTCTAGGTGGTAGAGAGGATGAAGGCTCCCTTGTCTCTGTTCATGGTTTTTATGCCTCGCTTGCAGATCTCAATGGCCTCTCTGATCCAGCGCTGTTGTTTGTTCTCTTCGGTGCGGATGACCCTGCCCTTCTCCCGGTCCATGATGTGGTTTTCCCTTTTGCAGTGGTCAGTGATTGCTGATTTGTAATGTTCATGTTGTGCTTGTTCTTTTACTGCTCTGATTTTTCATTTTTTTGACAGGTAAGTCACACCCTCATGGAACATCAGCTGATAAAGACGGGTCTCAAGACACCATCATGCGACACTCTGAAGAAGGCGAAAGACTCGCCGAAACATGTCAGGTAAAAAATTAACCTAAAACATAATTGTCTGCTTTTAATGAATCAGTCAAATATCAATAATAAGAAGACAAAATGAACCTAATACAAATAAATGAATGCTTAATAACTCCCCTGCACATGCTCCTGAAAATCCAAACCTTCACCTGTAAATAAAACGTCCCGACCTGAAGACATCTTAATGTTATTATTTTGTTCTACACACAGCGCCGCCAAGTGGAATCAAAAATGTGTTTTTATTTTAATTTTCACATCCTGCACGGTGCCCTTTTGACAAATCCGACTGAAAATTAGTCAGAAAAGACTCAAGACAATGATCTTTCTCTCTGCCGAATTTTGTGACGTTTTGGCAAAAGGCGTGGCTATTACGGTGCTGAAAAGTCAGATTGTACTCTGTGGCAACAAAAGCTCCGGCAACATGACTCAGATGATCCTATCTTCTCGAAGTTGTACACATTTGAGGATACTTCAGCCCTGAAGACATCGACCAACTTATTTTTCATCGTAGTAGTAGCGCCACCAACTGGTAAAAGCTAATACAAGTTATTTTCTTGGATGTTTTTCTCCGTGCAACTCAACAAGGTCGCCCTCATATATGCTCGGATGACTGTTTCGGCCATGAGGATGTCACAATACGAAATTCGTCCTTTTTCGTGTACAGTTGTGGGAGTGGCATTGCACTGTTCGGCAATAAAACAACGCTGATTATGAGGTTCTAAATATGAACGACAACTCGTGAAACTTTACACACACATCAGGCCGAGCAAATTTATCAATATTTTATACGTTAGTTGTGCAGCTTTTTTGAAATGGCTCGCCATGGCCCTCGAGAAATGTTAAAAAAAGCAGCCCTGGTTGAGTGTTTCACCTCGCTTTTTGTAAATTTTATGGAGTACAGTGAACCCTCGGTAATCGCGGTTAATGGGGACAGAGACCACCCGCGAAAACTGAAAATCCGCGAAGTAGCGGCGCACCTTCAAAAATGCTTAAAAAAATATACAATATATATAATAAATATATAAATATATATATATATATATATATATATATATATATATATATATATACGGGGAGAGAGAGAGTGAAATTCATGTTATAACAAAAAAACCAAATTATTATTAAAACGTATTATTTTTTTATTCCCCAGCCATTCTTTTTGTATTTATTTAATTACTCCGACTTTTATCTGCTGGTACGCCGTCCGGTGTGCCCTGTGAAATGAAAGGTGGCATTCTTTATTCATTTATTTATTTATTCTTTTATACATTCATAACTGACAGCTTCGCGCTCCGCTCGTGCCCGGGCGGAAGAGGTGCTCCAATTCGGCTTAACTGTGACACACACCCGCCCTCCTCCCCCGGAGCTTCCATTCGGTTAAACTTAGGGGCCGCTTGGCACCGCCCGTGCCCGGGGAAGGTGCTCCTCTTCGGCTTACTGTGACGCGAGCATGCCCTCCTCCTCCGGAGCTTCCATTCGGTTAAACTTAGGGGCCGCTTGGAATCGCCCGTGCCCGGGGAAGGTGCTCCTCTTCGGCTTACTGTGACGCGAGCATGCCCTCCTCCTCCGGAGCTTCCATTCGGTTAAACTTAGGGGCCGCTTGGCACCGCCCGTGCCCGGGGAAGGTTCTCCTCTACGGCTTAACTGCCACGCACGCCGGCCGGAGCTCTGGTACTGTCCGAACCGCGCGAAACGTCGCCACCGATCGTGTCCGGGGGAACGTGCTCTTCTTCGTCCACTCTCCTCTTCGCCCACGCTCTTCTTCGGCGCACACCGGCCGTCTAACCGCTCCAGCGCCCCGTCGTGCCGCTCGGCGAAACTACAATGCCCCCGAATATTTTTTAGACCCGCGAAGCACTGAACCCGCGAAAGGTGAACCGCCAAGTAGCGAGGGTTCACTGTATGTATAAGACCAAGACCTACAAAAAAGTCTCTTGGAGCAATGAGCTAGGTTTTACAGGAAGTCGGCCATTTTGAATTTACTTAAAAGGGGGCGGGTCACCACAATGGACTTTGTGTAGAAATTATAATTGGGGCCCGAGCAGCGACCGCGGCGAGGTCCCTATTGTTTTTGTAGAAATTATTATTAGGGCCCGAGCAGCGACCGCTACGAGGTCCCCATTGTTTTTGTGGAAATTATTATTATTATTATTATTAGGGCCCGAGCAGTGACCGCTGCGAGGTCCCTATTGTTTTTCTAGAAATTGTTATTAGGGCCCAAGCTGCGACGGCTGCGAGGTCCCTATTGTTTTTGTAGAAAATATTATTACTTTTATTATTATTATTATTATTATTATTATTAGGGCCTGAGCAGCGACCGCTGCGAAGTCCCTATTGTTTTTGTAGAAATTATTATTATTATTATTTTTCCGATTGTTCGATTGCATTTTTGACCCCCGAAACATGCACAAAAACTCACCAAACTTGGCAGTCTCATCGGGCATGGCGAAAAATTTGATATTTTAACGTCTAATATGAACAGGAAGTGAGTTATGAATTTTTGAAAGTCCGACTTTTGCCCTTTTTTGCATGTTTACAGGGGTCATTCTTTTGCACCCTGATCCTAAAGGCTTCATCTGATTGCCTTAAAATTCTGTCTGTAGCATCTTAAGACCTGGGACAAACACTGGGGCTAAAATCTTTTGTTTCCGAAATACTATATGACGGGGGCGGGGCTTCAAAGTTTTCACTTAAGATTTCCTTCGCCGCAATGGACAAAATGCTTAATAACTCTCATGCACATGCTGCTAAAAATCCAAAACTTCACATGTACATAAAGAGTCGGTACCTGAAGACATCTATATGTTTATATTCTGTTATACACCTTGCGCCAATCAATATCATTTTTTACATTTTGACGTACTGCACGGTGCCCTTTTAACGAATCCGATTGAAAATTGGCTAGAAAAGACTCAAGACATTGATCTTACGCTATCCCTATTTTTGTGACGACTTTCCTTCGAAGGGCGTGGCTATTGCGGTGCCGCAGAGTCTGATTATTCTCCGTGGCAACAAAAGTTCCTGCAAAATGATTCAGATGATCCATCTTCTCGAAATTTTTCACATTTGAGGATATTCAGGCCCTGAAGACGGCTGCCAACTTATTTTTGATCGCAGTGGTAGCGCCACCAACTGGTTAAAACAAATACAAATTATTTTCGTTGATGTTTTTCTCCGGGCAGGTTCACAAAATCTACCTTATATTTGCTCGGATGAGTGTTTAGGCCTTGAGGATGTCACAATACGAAAGTCTTTCGCCTTCTTCAGAGTGTCACATGATGGTGTCTTGTGGCCCGTCTTTATCAGCTGATGTTCCATGAGGGCGTGACTTACCTGTCACAAGAATGAAGGCAAGTCACGCCCCCCGCTGTCCGTTAACTCCGCCAAGATGCTGGTCCAGGTGGTAGAGAGGATGAAGGCAACCTTGTCTCTGTTCATGGTTTTTATGCCTCGCTTGCAGATCTCAATGGCCTCTCTGATCCAGCGCTGTTGTTTGTTCTCTTCTGTGCGGATGACCCTGCCCTTCTCCCGGTCCATGATGTGGTTTTCCCTTTTGCAGTGGTCAGTGATTGCTGATTTGTAATGTTCATGTTGTGCTTGTTCTTTTACTGCTCTGATTTTTCATTTTTTTGACAGGTAAGTCACACCCTCATGGAACATCAGCTGATAAAGACGGGTCTCAAGACACCATCATGCGACACTCTGAAGAAGGCGAAAGACTCGCCGAAACATGTCAGGTAAAAAATTTACCGAAAACATAATTGTCTGCTTTTAATGAATCTGTCAAATATCAATAATAAGAAGACAAAATGAACCTAATACAAATAAATGAATGCTTAATAACTCCCCTGCACATGCTCCTAAAAATCCAAACCTTCACCTGTAAATAAAATGTCCCGACCTGAAGACATCTTAATGTTATTATTTTGTTATACACACAGCGCCGCCAAGTGGAATCAAAAATTTGTTTTTATTTTAATTTTCACGTACTGCAACGTGCCCTTTTGACGAATCCGACTGAAAATTAGTCAGAAAAGACTCAAGACAATGATCTTACTCTCTGCCGAGTTTTGTGACGTTTTGGCAAAAGGCGTGGCTATTACGGTGCTGAAAAGTCCGATTGTACTTTGTGGCAACAAAAGCTCCGGCAACATGACTCAGATGATCCTATCTTCTCGAAGTTGTACACATTTGAGGATACTTCAGCCCTAAAGACATCTACCAACTTATTTTTCATCGTAGTAGTAGCGCCACCAACTGGTAAAAGCTAATACAAGTTATTTTCTTGGATGTTTTTCTCCGTGCAACTCAACAAGGTCGCCCTCATATATGCTCGGAGGACTGTTTCGGCCATGAGGATGTCACAATACGAAATTCATCCTTTTTCGTGAAAAGTTGTGGGAGTGGCATTGCACTGTTTGGCAATAAAACAACGCTGATTATGAGGTTCTAAATATGAACGACAACTCGTGAAACTTGACACACACATCAGGCAGAGCAAATTTATAAATATTTTATACGTTAGTTGTGCAGCTTTTTTGAAATGGCTCGCCATGGCCCTCGAGAAATGTTCAAAAAAGCAGCCCTGGTTGAGTGTTTCACCTCGCTTTTTGTAAATTTTATGGAGTACAGTGAACCCTCGGTTATCGCGGTTAATGGGGACCGAGACCACCCGCGGAAACTGAAAATCCGCGGAGTAGCGGCGCACCTTCAAAAATGCTTAAAAGAAAATACAATATATAGAATAAATATATATATATATATATATATATATATATATATATATATATATATATATATATATATATATATATACGGAGAGAGAGAGAGAGAGAGAGAGAGAGAGAGTGAAATTCATGTTATAACAAAAAAAACAAATTATTATTAAAACGTATTATTTTTTTATTCCCCAGCCATTCTTTTTGTATTTATTTAATTACTCCGACTTTTACCTGCTGGTACGCCGTCCGGTGTGCCCTGTGAAATGAAAGGTGGCATTCTTTATTTATTTATTTATTTATTCTTCTATACATTCATAACTGACAGCTTCGCGCTCCGCTCGTGCCCGGGCGGAAGAGGTGCTCCAATTCGGCTTAACTGTGACACACACCCGCCCTCCTCCCCCGGAGCTTCCATTCGGTTAAACTTAGGGGCCGCTTGGCACCGCCCGTGCCCGGGGAAGGTGCTCCTCTTCGGCTTACTGTGACGCGAGCATGCCCTCCTCCTCCGGAGCTTCCATTCGGTTAAACTTAGGGGCCGCTTGGAACCGCCCGTGCCCGGGGAAGGTGCTCCTCTTCGGCTTACTGTGACGCGAGCATGCCCTCCTCCTCCGGAGCTTCCATTCGGTTAAACTTAGGGGCCGCTTGGCACCGCCCGTGCCCTGGGAAGGTTCTCCTCTACGGCTTAACTGCCACGCACGCCGGCCGGAGCTCTGGTACTGTCCGAACCGCGCGAAACGTCGCCACCGATCGTGTCCGGGGGAACGTGCTCTTCTTCGTCCACTCTCCTCTTCGCCCACGCTCTTCTTCGGCGCACACCGGCCGTCTAACCGCTCCAGCGCCCCGTCGTGCCGCTCGGCGAAACTATAATGCCCCCGAATATTTTTTAGACCCGCGAAGCACTGAACCCACGAAAGGTGAACCGCCAAGTAGCGAGGGTTCACTGTATGTATAAGACCAAGACCTACAAAAAAGTCTCTTGGAGCAATGAGCTAGGTTTTACAGGAAGTCGGCCATTTTGAATTTACTTAAAAAGGGGCGGGTCACCACAATGGACTTTGTGTAGAAATTATTATTGGGGCCCGAGCAGCGACCGCGGCGATGTCCCTATTGTTTTTGTAGAAATTATTATTCGGGCCCGAGCAGCGACCGCTACGAGGTCCCCATTGTTTTTGTGGAAATTATTATTATTATTATTATTAGGGCCCGAGCAGTGACCGCTGCGAGGTCCCTATTGTTTTTCTAGAAATTGTTATTAGGGCCCGAGCTGCGACGGCTGCGAGGTCCCTATTGTTTTTGTAGAAAATATTATTACTTTTATTCTTATTATTATTATTATTATTAGGGCCTGAGCAGCGACCACTGCGAAGTCCCTGTTGTTTTTGTAGAAATTATTATTATTATTATTTTTCCGATTGTTCGATTGCATTTTTGACCCCCGAAACATGCACAAAAACTCACCAAACTTGGCAGTCTCATCGGGCATGGCGAGAAATTTGATATTTTAAACGTCTAATATGAACAGGAAGTGAGTTATGAATTTTTGAAAGTCCGACTTTTGCCCTTTTTTGCATGTTTACAGGGGTCATTCTTTTGCACCCTGATCCTAAAGGCTTCATCTGATTGCCTTAAAATTCTGTCTGTAGCATCTTAAGACCTGGGACAAACACTGGGGCTAAAATTTTTTGTTTCCAAAATACTATATGACGGGGGCGGGGCTTCGAAGTTTTCACTTAAGATTTCCTTCGCCGCAATGGACAAAATGCTTAATAACTCTCTTGCACATGCTGCTAAAAATCCAAAACTTCACATGTACATAAAGAGTCGGTACCTGAAGACATCTATATGTTTATATTCTGTTATACACCTTGCGCCAATCAATATAATTTTTTACATTTTGACGTCCTGCACGGTGCCCTTTTAACGAATCCGATTGAAAATTGGCTAGAAAAGACTCAAGACATTGATCTTACTCTATCCCTATTTTTGTGACTTTCCTTCGAAGGGCGTGGCTATTACGGTGCCGCACAGTCTGATTATTCTCCGTGGCAACAAAAGTTCCTGCAAAATGATTCAGATGATCCATCTTCTCGAAATTTTTCACATTTGAGGATATTCAGGCCCTGAAGACGGCTGCCAACTTATTTTTGATCGGATGAGTGTTTAGGCCTTGAGGATGTCACAATACGAAAGTCTTTCGCCTTCTTCAGAGTGTCACATGATGGTGTCTTGTGGCCCGTCTTTATCAGCTGATGTTCCATGAGGGCGTGACTTACCTGTCACAAGAATGAAGGCAAGTCACGCCCCCGCTGTCCGTTCACTCCGCCAAGATGCTGCTCCAGGTGGTAGAGAGGATGAAGGCTCCCTTGTCTCTGTTCATGGTTTTTATGCCTCGCTTGCAGATCTCAATGGCCTCTCTGATCCAGCGCTGTTGTTTGTTCTCTTCGGTGCGGATGACCCTGCCCTTCTCCCGGTCCATGATGTGGTTTTCCCTTTTGCAGTGGTCAGTGATTGCTGATTTGTAATGTTCATGTTGTGCTTGTTCTTTTACTGCTCTGATTTTTCATTTTTTTGACAGGTAAGTCACACCCTCATGGAACATCAGCTGATAAAGACGGGTCTCAAGACACCATCATGCGACACTCTGAAGAAGGCGAAAGACTCGCCGAAACATGTCAGGTAAAAAATTAACCTAAAACATAATTGTCTGCTTTTAATGAATCAGTCAAATATCAATAATAAGAAGACAAAATGAACCTAATACAAATAAATGAATGCTTAATAACGCCCCTGCACATGCTCCTAAAAATCCAAACCTTCACCTGTAAATAAAAGGTCCCGACCTGAAGACATCTTAATGTTATTATTTTGTTATACACACAGCGCCGCCAAGTGGAATCAAAAATTTGTTTTTATTTTAATTTTCACGTACTGCACGGTGCCCTTTTGACGAATCCGACTGAAAATTAGTCAGAAAAGACTCAAGACAATGATCTTACTCTCTGCCGAATTTTGTGACGTTTTGGCAAAAGGCGTGGCTATTACGGTGCTGAAAAATCCGATTGTACTTTGTGGCAACAAAAGCTCCGGCAACATGACTCAGATGATCCTATCTTCTCGAAGTTGTACACATTTGAGGATACTTCAGCCCTGAAGACATCTACCAACTTATTTTTCATCGTAGTAGTAGCGCCACCAACTGGTAAAAGCTAATACAAGTTATTTTCTTGGATGTTTTTCTCCGTGCAACTCAACAAGGTCGCCCTCATATATGCTCGGATGACTGTTTCGGCCATGAGGATGTCACAATACGAAATTCATCCTTTTTCGTGAAAAGTTGTGGGAGTGGCATTGCACTGTTCGGCAATAAAACAACGCTGATTATGAGGTTCTAAATATGAACGACAACTCGTGAAACTTTACACACACATCAGGCAGAGCAAATTTATCAATATTTTATACGTTAGTTGTGCAGCTTTTTTTAAATGGCTCGCCATGGCCCTCGAGAAAAGTTAAAAAAAGAATAGAATAGAAATAGAAATCCCTTTATTGTCATTGTACTCAAGTGTGCAACGAGATTAGAGGGCTCCCCTCTCCAGTGCAATACAACAATAATACAGACAATATATAAATTAGATAAATAAATAAGACAGTGCAATGGAATTCAGTACTAAATAGGGCATATAGAAACACATCACAATGCTGTTTTGCAAGGTTAGGGTGGTCTCGTGTGTGTGTGAGAGTTCAGTATGTAGATGGCTCTCGGAAAGAAACTGTTTCTCAGTCTATTGGTCCTTGATTTGATGCATCTGTAGCGCCTGCCAGAGGGCAACAGGTCGAACAGGTGTGAGTTTGGGTGGGTATTGTCTTTGACGATGTTGAGAGCCCTTCTGAGGCACCGGGCGGTGTAGATGTCCGACAGCGAGGGGAGAGGGCAGCCAATAATCCTTTGCGCTGTTTTGACTGTCCTCTGGAGCCTCACTCTGTCCGCCTCAGTGCAGCCGCTGTACCAGGTGGAGACACAGTACGTCAGCTGGCTCTCGATGGACGAGTGGTAGAAGGCCAGCAGCAGCTTCCTGTCCAGGTTGAATTTCCTGAGGACTCTCAGGAAGTGCAGACGTTGGCGGACCTTCTTTACCACTGCTGTGGTGTTGTGACTCCAAGAAAGGTCATCGGAGATCTGTACTCCCAGGAACTTGAACGTGTGGACCCTCTCCACACACACGCCTTCGATGCAGAGGGGGGGCGGCAGCGTCTTGTTCCTCCTGAAGTCGACGACAATCTCCTTTGTTTTAGCAGAGTTAAGGTGCAGTCTGTTCTCCTTGCACCAAGTTGTCAGTCTCCCTACCTCCTCTCTGTAGGCTGTCTCGTCACCTTCCGAGATCAGACCGACCACTGTCGTGTCGTCAGCAAACTTGACGATGGTGTTGTTGCCGTGGGCCGGGCTGCAGTCGTAGGTGTAGAGGGCGTACAGGAGAGGGCTCAGCACGCATCCTTGGGGGGAACCGGTGCTCAGCATGAGGGTGGAGGACGTGTAGGGGCCGAGCAACACAGTCTGGGGTCTGTTGGTCAGAAAGTCCTTAATCCAGATGCGTGTGAGGGCAGGGAGGCCGAGAGTGTCCAGTTTGGCGACGAGGATGTCTGGGATGATCGTGTTGAATGCCGAGCTGTAGTCCACAAAGAGCATCCTTGCATAGCTCCGCTGTTGTTCCAGGTGGCCCAGCACAACATGCAGAGCAGCCCTGGTTGAGTGTTTCACCTCGCTTTTTGTAAATTTTATGGAGTACAGTGAACCCTCGGTTATCGCGGTTAATGGGGACCGAGACCACCCGCGAAAACTGAAAATCCGCGAAGTAGCGGCGCACCTTCAAAAATGCTTAAAAAAAAAATACAATATATATATATATATATATATATATATATACGGGGAGAGAGAGAGTGAAATTCATGTTATAACAAAAAAAACAAATTATTATTAAAACGTATTATTTTTTTATTCCCCAGCCATTCTTTTTGTATTTATTTAATTACTCAGACTTTTACCTGCTGGTACGCCGTCTGGTGTGCCCTGTGAAATGAAAGGTGCCATTCTTTATTTATTTATTTATTTATTCATTTATTCATTCATAACTGACAGCTTCGCGCTCCGCTCGTGCCCGGGCGGAAGAGGTGCTCCAATTCGGCTTAACTGTGACACACGCCCACCCTCCTCCCCCGGAGCTTCCATTCGGTTAAACTTAGGGGCCGCTTGGCACCGCCCGTGCCCGGGGAAGGTGCTCCTCTTCGGCTTACTGTGTCGCGAGCATGCCCTCCTCCTCCGGAGCTTCCATTCGGTTAAACTTAGGGGCCGCTTGGAACCGCCCGTGCCCGGGGAAGGTGCTCCTCTTCGGCTTACTGTGACGCGTGCATGCCCTCCTCCTCCGGAGCTTCCATTCGGTTAAACTTAGGGGCCGCTTGGCACCGCCCGTGCCCGGGGAAGGTGCTCCTCTACGGCTTAACTGCCACGCACGCCGGCCGGAGCTCTGGTACGGTCCGAACCGCGCGAAACGTCGCAACCGATCGTGTCCGGGGGAACGTGCTCTTCTTCGTCCACTCTCCTCTTCGCCCACGCTCTTCTTCGGCGCACGCCGGCCGTCTAACCGCTCCAGCGCCCCGTCGTGCCGCTCGGCGAAACTACAATGCCCCCGAATATTTTTTATACCCGCGAAGCACTGAACCCGCGAAAGGTGAACCGCGAAGTAGCGAGGGTTCACTGTATGTATAAGACCAAGACCTACAAAAAAGTCTCTTGGAGCAATGAGCTAGGTTTTACAGGAAGTCGGCCATTTTGAATTTATTAAAAGGGGGCGGGTCACCACAATGGACTTTGTGTAGAAATTATTATTGGGGCCCGAGCAGCGACCGCGGCGAGGTCCCTATTGTTTATGTAGAAATTATTATTAGGGCCCGAGCAGCGACCGCTACGAGGTCCCCATTGTTTTTGTGGAAATTATTATTATTATTATTATTAGGGCCCGAGCAGTGACCGCTGCGAGGTCCCTATTGTTTTTCTAGAAATTGTTATTAGGGCCCGAGCTGCGACGGCTGCGAGGTCCCTATTGTTTTTGTAGAAAATATTATTACTTTCAAATTTCCCCATTGTGGGACTAATAAAGGACATCTTATCTTATCTTCTCTTATTATTATTATTATTATTAGGGCCTGAGCAGCGACCGCTGCGAAGTCCCTATTGTTTTTGTAGAAATTATTATTATTATTATTTTTCCGATTGTTCGATTGCATTTTTGACCCCCGAAACATGCACAAAAATTCACCAAACTTGGCAGTCTCATCGGGCATGGCGAAAAATTTGATATTTTAATGTCTAATATGAATAGGAAGTGAGTTATGAATTTTTGAAAGTCCGACTTTTGCCCTTTTTTGCATGTTTACAGGGGTCATTCTTTTGCACCCTGATCCTAAAGGCTTCATCTGATTGCCTTAAAATTCTGTCTGTAGCATCTTAAGACCTGGGACAAACACTGGGGCTAAAATTTTTTGTTTCCGAAATACTATATGACGGGGGCGGGGCTTCGAAGTTTTCACTTAAGATTTCCTTCGCCGCAATGGACAAAATGCTTAATAACTCTCTTGCACATGCTGCTAAAAATCCAAAACTTCACATGTACATAAAGAGTCGGTACCTGAAAACATCTATATGTTTATATTCAGTTATACACCTTGCGCCAATCAATATCATTTTTTACATTTTGACAAACTGCACGGTGCCCTTTTAACGAATCCGATTGAAAATTGGCTAGAAAAGACTCAAGACATTGATCTTACTCTATCCCTATTTTTGTGACTTTCCTTCGAAGGGCGTGGCTATTACGGTGCCGCAGAGTCTGATTATTCTCCGTGGCAACAAAAGTTCCTGCAAAATGATTCAGATGATCCATCTTCTTGAAATTTTTCACATTTGAGGATATTCAGGCCCTGAAGACGGCTGCCAACTTATTTTTGATCGCAGTGGTAGCGCCACCAACTGGTTAAAACAAATACAAATTATTTTCGTTGATGTTTTTCTCCGGGCAGGTTAACAAAATCTACCTTATATTTGCTCGGATGAGTGTTTAAGCCTTGAGGATGTCACAATACGAAAGTCTTTCGCCTTCTTCAGAGTGTCACATGATGGTGTCTTGTGGCCCGTCTTTATCAGCTGATGTTCCATGAGGGCGTGACTTACCATTCACAAGAATGAAGGCAAGTCACGCCCCCCGCTGTCCGTTCACTCCGCCAAGATGCTGCTCCAGGTGGTAGAGAGGATGAAGGGTCCCTTGTCTCTGTTCATGGTTTTTATGCCTCGCTTGCAGATCTCAATGGCCTCTCTGATCCAGCGCTGTTGTTTGTTCTCTTCGGTGCGGATGACCCTGCCCTTCTCCCGGTCCATGATGTGGTTTTCCCTTTTGCAGTGGTCAGTGATTGCTGATTTGTAATGTTCATGTTGTGCTTGTTCTTTTACTGCTCTGATTTTTAATTTTTTTGACA
This sequence comes from Idiotropiscis lumnitzeri, assembly GCF_059441095.1. NCBI lineage: Eukaryota > Metazoa > Chordata > Actinopteri > Syngnathiformes > Syngnathidae > Idiotropiscis > Idiotropiscis lumnitzeri. The sequence continues at coordinate 660,624 of NW_028283632.1, read as the reverse complement.
GGTAAGTCACACCCTCATGGAACATCAGCTGATAAAGACGGGTCTCAAGACACCATCATGCGACACTCTGAAGAAGGCGAAAGACTCGCCGAAACATGTCAGGTAAAAAATTAACCTAAAACATAATTGTCTGCTTTTAATGAATCAGTCAAATATCAATAATAAGAAGACAAAATGAACCTAATACAAATAAACGAATGCTTAATAACTCCCCTGCACATGCTCCTAAAAATCCAAACCTTCACCTGTAAATAAAACGTCCCGACCTGAAGACATCTTAATGTTATTATTTTGTTATACACACAGCGCCGCCAAGTGGAATCAAAAATTTGTTTTTATTTAAATTTTCACATTATGCACGGTGCCCTTTTGACGAATCCGACTGAAAATTAGTCAGAAAAGACTCAAGACAATGATCTTACTCTCTGCCGAATTTTGTGACGTTTTGGCAAAAGGCGTGGCTATTACGGTGCTGAAAAGTCAGATTGTACTCTGTGGCAATAAAAGCTCCGGCAACATGACTCAGATGATCCTATCTTCTCGAAGTTGTACACATTTGAGGATACTTCAGCCCTGAAGACATCTACCAACTTATTTTTCATCGTAGTAGTAGCGCCACCAACTGGTAAAAGCTAATACAAGTTATTTTCTTGGATGTTTTTCTCCGTGCAACTCAACAAGGTCGCCCTCATATATGCTCGGATGACTGTTTCGGCCATGAGGATGTCACAATACGAAATTCGTCCTTTTTCTTGTAAAGTTGTGGGAGTGGCATTGCACTGTTCGGCAATAAAACAACGCTGATTATGAGGTTCTAAATATGAACGACAACTCGTGAAACTTTACACACACATCAGGCCGAGCAAATTTATCAATATTTTATACGTTAGTTGTGCAGCTTTTTTGAAATGGCTCGCCATGGCCCTCGAGAAATGTTAAAAAAAGCAGCCCTGGTTGAGTGTTTCACCTCGCTTTTTGTAAATTTTATGGAGTACAGTGAATCCTCGGTTATCGCGGTTAATGGGGACAGAGACCACCCGCGAAAACTGAAAATCCGCGAAGTAGCGGCGCACCTTCAAAAATGCTTAAAAAAATATACAATATATATAATAAATATATATATATATATATATATATATACGGGGAGAGAGAGAGTGAAATTCATGTTATAACAAAAAAAACAAATTATTATTAAAACGTATTATTTTTTTATTCCCCAGCCATTCTTTTTGTATTTATTTAATTACTCCGACTTTTACCTGCTGGTACGCCGTCCGGTGTGCCCTGTGAAATGAAAGGTGGCATTCTTTATTTATTTATTTATTTATTCTTTTATACATTCATAACTGACAGCTTCGCGCTCCGCTCGTGCCCGGGCGGAAGAGGTGCTCCAATTCGGCTTAACTGTGACACACACCCGCCCTCCTCCCCCGGAGCTTCCATTCGGTTAAACTTAGGGGCCGCTTGGCACCGCCCGTGCCCGGGGAAGGTGCTCCTCTTCGGCTTACTGTGACGCGAGCATGCCCTCCTCCTCCGGAGCTTCCATTCGGTTAAACTTAGGGGCCGCTTGGAACCGCCCGTGCCCGGGGAAGGTGCTCCTCTTCGGCTTACTGTGACGCGAGCATGCCCTCCTCCTCCGGAGCTTCCATTCGGTTAAACTTAGGGGCCGCTTGGAACCGCCCGTGCCCGGGGAAGGTGCTCCTCTTCGGCTTACTGTGACGCGAGCATGCCCTCCCTTTCCGGAGCTTCCATTCGGTTAAACTTAGGGGCCGCTTGGCACCGCCCGTGCCCGGGGAAGGTGCTCCTCTACGGCTTAACTGCCACGCACGCCGGCCGGAGCTCTGGTACTGTCCGAACCGCGCGAAACGTCGCCACCCATCGTGTCCGGGGGAACGTGCTCTTCTTCGTCCACTCTCCTCTTCGCCCACGCTCTTCTTCGGCGCACGCCGGCCGTCTAACCGCTCCAGCACCCCGTCGTGCCGCTCGGCGAAACTACAATGCCCCCGAATATTTTTTAGACCCGCGAAACACTGAACCCGCGAAAGGTGAACCGCCAAGTAGCGAGGGTTCACTGTATGTATAAGACCAAGACCTACAAAAAAGTCTCTTGGAGCAATGAGCTAGGTTTTACAGGAAGTCGGCCATTTTGAATTTACTTAAAAGGGGGCGGGTCACCACAATGGACTTTGTGTAGAAATTATTATTGGGGCCCGAGTAGCGACCGCGGAGAGGTCCCTATTGTTTTTGTAGAAATTATTATTAGGGCCCGAGCAGCGACCGCTACGAGGTCCCCATTGTTTTTGTGGAAATTATTATTATTATTATTATTAGGGCCCGAGCAGTGACCGCTGCGAGGTCCCTATTGTTTTTCTAGAAATTGTTATTAGGGCCCGAGCTGCGACGGCTGCGAGGTCCCTATTGTTTTTGTAGAAAATATTATTACTTTTATTATTATTATTATTATTAGGGCCTGAGCAGCGACCGCTGCGAAGTCCCTATTGTTTTTGTAGAAATTATTATTATTATTATTTTTCCGATTGTTCGATCGCATTTTTGACCCCCGAAACATGCACAAAAATTCACCAAACTTGGCAGTCTCATCGGGCATGGCGAAAAATTTTATATTTTAACGTCTAATATGAACAGGAAGTGAGTTATGAATTTTTGAAAGTCCGACTTTTGCCCTTTTTTGCATGTTTACAGGGGTCATTCTTTTGCACCCTGATCCTAAAGGCTTCATCTGATTGCCTTAAAATTCTGTCTGTAGCATCTTAAGACCTGGGACAAACACTGGGGCTAAAATTTTTTGTTTCCGAAATACTATATGAACGGGGGCGGGGCTTCGAAGTTTTCACTTAAGATTTCCTTCGCCGCAATGGACAAAATGCTTAATAACTCTCCTGCACATGCAGCTAAAAATCCAAAACTTCACATGTACATAAAGAGTCGGTACCTGAAGACATCTATATGTTTATATTCAGTTATACACCTTGCGCCAATCAATATCATTTTTTACATTTTGACGTACTGCACGGTGCCCTTTTAACGAATCCGATTGAAAATTGGCTAGAAAAGACTCAAGACATTGATCTTACTCTATCCCTATTTTTGTGACTTTCCTTCGAAGGGCGTGGCTATTACGGTGCCGCAGAGTCTGATTAATCTCCGTGGCAACAAAAGTTCCTGCAAAATGATTCAGATGATCCATCTTCTCGAAATTTTTCACATTTGAGGATATTCAGGCCCTGAAGACGGCTGCCAACTTATTTTTGATCGCAGTGGTAGCGCCACCAACTGGTTAAAACAAATACAAATTATTTTCGTTTATGTTTTTCTCCGGGCAGGTTAACAAAATCTACCTTATATTTGTTCGGATGAGTGTTTAGGCCTTGAGGATGTCACAATACGAAAGTCTTTCGCCTTCTTCAGAGTGTCACATGATGGTGTCTTGTGACCCGTCTTTATCAGCTGATGTTCCATGAGGGCGTGACTTACCTGTCACAAGAATGAAGGCAAGTCACGCCCCCCGCTGTCCGTTCACTCTGCCAAGATGCTGCTCCAGGTGGTAGAGAGGATGAAGGCTCCCTTGTCTCTGTTCATGGTTTTTATGCCTCGCTTGCAGATCTCAATGGCCTCTCTGATCCAGCGCTGTTGTTTGTTCTCTTCGGTGCGGATGACCCTGCCCTTCTCCCGGTCCATGATGTGGTTTTCCCTTTTGCAGTGGTCAGTGATTGCTGATTTGTAATGTTCATGTTGTGCTTGTTCTTTTACTGCTCTGATTTTTAATTTTTTTGACAGGTAAGTCACACCCTCATGGAACATCAGCTGATAAAGACGGGTCTCAAGACACCATCATGCGACACTCTGAAGAAGGCGAAAGACTCGCCGAAACATGTCAGGTAAAAAATTAACCTAAAACATAATTGTCTGCTTTTAATGAATCAGTCAAATATCAATAATAAGAAGACAAAATGAACCTAATACAAATAAATGAATGCTTAATAACTCCCCTGCACATGCTCCTAAAAATCCAAACCTTCACCTGTAAATAAAACGTCCCGACCTGAAGACATCTTAATGTTATTATTTTGTTATACACACAGCGCCGCCAAGTGGAATCAAAAATGTGTTTTTATTTTAATTTTCACATACTGCACGGTGCCCTTTTGACGAATCCGACTGAAAATTAGTCAGAAAAGACTCAAGACAATGATCTTACTCTCTGCCGAATTTTGTGTCGTTTTGGCAAAAGGCGTGGCTATTACGGTGCTGAAAAGTCAGATTGTACTCTGTGGCAACAAAAGCTCCGGCAACATGACTCAGATGATCCTATCTTCTCGAAGTTGTACACATTTGAGGATACTTCAGCCCTGAAGACATCTACCAACTTATTTTTCATCGTAGTAGTAGCGCCACCAACTGGTAAAAGCTAATACAAGTTATTTTCTTGGATGTTTTTCTCCGTGCAACTCAACAAGGTCGCCCTCATATATGCTCGGAGGACTGTTTCGGCCATGAGGATGTCACAATACGAAATTCATCCTTTTTCGTGAAAAGTTGTGGGAGTGGCATTGCACTGTTCGGCAATAAAACAACGCTGATTATGAGGTTCTAAATATGAACGACAACTCGTGAAACTTTACACACACATCAGGCAGAGCAAATTTATCAATATTTTATACGTTAGTTGTGCAGCTTTTTTGAAATGGCTCGCCATGGCCCTCGAGAAATGTTAAAAAAAGCAGCCCTGGTTGAGTGTTTCACCTTGCTTTTTGTAAATTTTATGGAGTACAGTGAACCCTCGGTTATCGCGGTTAATGGGGACAGAAACCACCCGCGAAAACTGAAAATCCGCGAAGTAGCGGCGCACCTTCAAAAATGCTTAAAAAAAAATACAATATATATAATAAATAAATATATATATATATATAGATATATATATATATATATATATGTATATATAGACAGAGAGAGAGAGTGAAATTCATGTTATAACAAAAAAACCAAATTATTATTAAAACGTATTATTTTTTTATTCCCCAGTCATTCTTTTTGTATTTATTTAATTACTCCGACTTTTACCTGCTGGTACGCCGTCCGGTGTGCCCTGTGAAATGAAAGGTGGCATTCTTTATTTATTTATTTATTTATTCATTTATTCATTCATAACTGACAGCTTCGCGCTCCGTTCGTGCCCGGGCGGAAGAGGTGTTCCAATTCGGCTTTACTGTGACACACGCCCGCCCTCCTGCCCCGGAGCTTCCATTCGGTTAAACTTAGGGGCCTCTTGGCACCGCCCGTGCCCGGGGAAGGTGCTCCTCTTCGGCTTACTGTGACGCGAGCATGCCCGCCTCCTCCGGAGCTTCCATTCGGTTAAACTTAGGGGCCGCTTGGAACCGCCCGTGCCCGGGGAAGGTGCTCCTCTTTGGCTTACTGTGACGCGAGCATGCCCTCCTCCTCCGGAGCTTCCATTCGGTTAAACTTAGGGGCCGCTTGGCACCGCCCGTGCCCGGGGAAGGTGCTCCTCTACGGCTTAACTGCCACGCACGCCGGCCGGAGCTCTGGTACGGTCCGAACCGCGCGAAACGTCGCCACCGATCGTGTCCGGGGGAACGTGCTCTTCTTCGTCCACTCTCCTCTTCGCCCACGCTCTTCTTCGGCGCACGCCGGCCGTCTAACCGCTCCAGCGCCCGTCGTGCCGCTCGGCGAAACTACAATGCCCCCGAATATTTTTTTATACCCGCGAAGCACTGAACCCGCGAAAGGTGAACCGCGAAGTAGCGAGGGTTCACTGTATGTATAAGACCAAGACCTACAAAAAAGTCTCTCGGAGCAATGAGCTAGGTTTTACAGGAAGTCGGCCATTTTGAATTTACTTAAAAGGGGCGCGTCACCACAATGGACTTTGTGTAGAAATTATTATTGGGGCCCGAGCAGCGACCGCGGCGAGGTCCCTATTGTTTATGTAGAAATTATTATTAGGGCCCGAGCAGCGACCGCTACGAGGTCCCCATTGTTTTTGTGGAAATTATTATTATTTTTATTATTATTATTATTAGGGCCCGAGCAGTGACCGCTGCGAGGTCCCTATTGTTTTTCTAGAAATTGTTATTAGGGCCCAAGCTGCGACGGCTGCGAGGTCCCTACTGTTTTTGTAGAAAATATTATTACTTTTATTATTATTATTATTATTATTATTAGGGCCTGAGCAGCGACCGCTGCGAAGTCCCTATTGTTTTTGTAGAAATTATTATTATTATTATTTTTCCGATTGTTCGATTGCATTTTTTTCCCCCGAAACATGCACAAAAATTCACCAAACTTGGCAGTCTCATCGGGCATGGCGAAAAATTTGATATTTTAACGTCTAATATGAACAGGAAGTGAGTTATGAATTTTTGAAAGTCCGACTTTTGCCCTTTTTTGCATGTTTACAGGGGTCATTCTTTTGCACCCTGATCCTAAAGGCTTCATCTGATTGCCTTAAAATTCTGTCTGTAGCATCTTAAGACCTGGGACAAACACTGGGGCTAAAATTTTTTGTTTCCGAAATACTATATGACGGGGGCGGGGCTTCGAAGTTTTCACTTAAGATTTCCTTCGCCGCAATGGACAAAATGCTTAATAACTCTCTTGCACATGCTGCTAAAAATCCAAAACTTCACATGTACATAAAGAGTCGGTACCTGAAGACATCTATATGTTTATATTCAGTTATACACCTTGCGCCAATCAATATCATTTTTTACATTTTGACGTACTGCACGGTGCCCTTTTAACGAATCCGATTGAAAATTGGCTAGAAAAGACTCAAGACATTGATCTTACTCTATCCCTATTTTTGTGACTTTCCTTCGAAGGGCGTGGCTATTGCGGTGCCGCAGAGTCTGATTATTCTCAGTGGCAACAAAAGTTCCTGCAAAATGATTCAGATGATCCATCTTCTCGAAATTTTTCACATTTGAGGATATTCAGGCCCTGAAGACGGCTGCCAACTTATTTTTGATCGCAGTGGTAGCGCCACCAACTGGTTAAAACAAATACAAATTATTTTCGTTGATGTTTTTCTCCGGGCAGGTTAACAAAATCTACCTTATATTTGCTCGGATGAGTGTTTAGGACTTGAGGATGTCACAATACGAAAGTCTTTCGCCTTCTTCAGAGTGTCACATGATGGTGTCTTGTGGCCCGTCTTTATCAGCTGATGTTCCATGAGGGCGTGACTTACCTGTCACAAGAATGAAGGCAAGTCACGCCCCCCGCTGTCCGTTCACTCCGCCAAGATGCTGCTCCAGGTGGTAGAGAGGATGAAGGCTCCCTTGTCTCTGTTCATGGTTTTTATGCCTCGCTTGCAGATCTCAATGGCCTCTCTGATCCAGCGCTGTTGTTTGTTCTCTTCGGTGCGGATGACCCTGCCCTTCTCCCGGTCCATGATGTGGTTTTCCCTTTTGCAGTGGTTAGTGATTGCTGATTTGTAATGTTCATGTTGTGCTTGTTCTTTTACTGCTCTGATTTTTCATTTTTTTGACAGGTAAGTCACACCCTCATGGAACATCAGCTGATAAAGACGGGTCTCAAGACACCATCATGCGACACTCTGAAGAAGGCGAAAGACTCGCCGAAACATGTCAGGTAAAAAATTAACCTAAAACATAATTGTCTGCTTTTAATGAATCAGTCAAATATCAATAATAAGAAGACAAAATGAACCTAATACAAATAAATGAATGCTTAATAACGCCCCTGCACATGCTCCTAAAAATCCAAACCTTCACCTGTAAATAAAACGTCCCGACCTGAAGACATCTTAATGTTATTATTTTGTTATACACACAGCGCCGCCAAGTGGAATCAAAAATGTGTTTTTATTTTAATTTTCACGTACTGCACGGTGCCCTTTTGACGAATCCGACTGAAAATTAGTCAGAAAAGACTCAAGACAATGATCTTACTCTCTGCCGAATTTTGTGACGTTTTGGCAAAAGGCGTGGCTATTACGGTGCTGAAAAATCCGATTGTACTTTGTGGCAACAAAAGCTCCGGCAACATGACTCAGATGATCCTATCTTCTCGAAGTTGTACACATTTGAGGATACTTCAGCCCTGAAGACATCTACCAACTTATTTTTCATCGTAGTAGTAGCGCCACCAACTGGTAAAAGCTAATACAAGTTATTTTCTTGGATGTTTTTCTCCGTGCAACTCAACAAGGTCGCCCTCATATATGCTCGGATGACTGTTTCGGCCATGAGGATGTCACAATACGAAATTCATCCTTTTTCGTGAAAAGTTGTGGGAGTGGCATTGCACTGTTCGGCAATAAAACAACGCTGATTATGAGGTTCTAAATATGAACGACAACTCGTGAAACTTTACACACACATCAGGCAGAGCAAATTTATCAATATTTTATACGTTAGTGGCTCGCCATGGCCCTCGAGAAATGTTAAAAAAAGCAGCCCTGGTTGAGTGTTTCACCTTGCTTTTTGTAAATTTTATGGAGTACAGTGAACCCTCGGTTATCGCGGTTAATGGGGACAGAGACCACCCGCGAAAACTGAAAATCCGCGAAGTAGCGGCGCACCTTCAAAAATGCTTAAAAAAAAATACAATATATATATATATATATATATATATATATATATATATATATATATATATATATATAGACAGAGAGAGAGAGTGAAATTCATGTTATAACAAAAAAACCAAATTATTATTAAAACGTATTATTTTTTTATTCCCCAGCCATTCTTTTTGTATTTATTTAATTACTCCGACTTTTACCTGCTGGTACGCCGTCCGGTGTGCCCTGTGAAATGAAAGGTGGCATTCTTTATTTATTTATTTATTTATTCATTTATTCATTCATAACTGACAGCTTCGCGCTCCGTTCGTGCCCGGGCGGAAGAGGTGTTCCAATTCGGCTTTACTGTGACACACGCCCGCCCTCCTGCCCCGGAGCTTCCATTCGGTTAAACTTAGGGGCCGCTTGGCACCGCCCGTGCCCGGGGAAGGTGCTCCTCTTTGGCTTACTGTGACGCGAGCATGCCCGCCTCCTCCGGAGCTTCCATTCGGTTAAACTTAGGGGCCGCTTGGAACCGCCCGTGCCCGGGGAAGGTGCTCCTCTTTGGCTTACTGTGACGCGAGCATGCCCTCCTCCTCCGGAGCTTCCATTCGGTTAAACTTAGGGGCCGCTTGGCACCGCCCGTGCCCGGGGAAGGTGCTCCTCTACGGCTTAACTGCCACGCACGCCGGCCGGAGCTCTGGTACGGTCCGAACCGCGCGAAACGTCGCCACCGATCGTGTCCGGGGGAACGTGCTCTTCTTCGTCCACTCTCCTCTTCGCCCACGCTCTTCTTCGGCGCACGCCGGCCGTCTAACCGCTCCAGCGCCCGTCGTGCCGCTCGGCGAAACTACAATGCCCCCGAATATTTTTTATACCCGCGAAGCACTGAACCCGCGAAAGGTGAACCGCGAAGTAGCGAGGGTTCACCGTATGTATAAGACCAAGACCTACAAAAAAGTCTCTTGGAGCAATGAGCTAGGTTTTACAGGAAGTCGGCCATTTTGAATTTACTTAAAAGGGGCGGGTCACCACAATGGACTTTGTGTAGAAATTATTATTGGGGCCCGAGCAGCGACCGCGGCGAGGTCCCTATTGTTTATGTAGAAATTATTATTAGGGCCCGAGCAGCGACCGCTACGAGGTCCCCATTGTTTTTGTGGAAATTATTATTATTTTTATTATTATTATTATTAGGGCCCGAGCAGTGACCGCTGCGAGGTCCCTATTGTTTTTCTAGAAATTGTTATTAGGGCCCAAGCTGCGACGGCTGCGAGGTCCCTACTGTTTTTGTAGAAAATATTATTACTTTTATTATTATTATTATTATTATTATTATTAGGGCCTGAGCAGCGACCGCTGCGAAGTCCCTATTGTTTTTGTAGAAATTATTATTATTATTATTTTTCCGATTGTTCGATTGCATTTTTTTCCCCCGAAACATGCACAAAAATTCACCAAACTTGGCAGTCTCATCGGGCATGGCGAAAAATTTGATATTTTAACGTCTAATATGAACAGGAAGTGAGTTATGAATTTTTGAAAGTCCGACTTTTGCCCTTTTTTGCATGTTTACAGGGGTCATTCTTTTGCACCCTGATCCTAAAGGCTTCATCTGATTGCCTTAAAATTCTGTCTGTAGCATCTTAAGACCTGGGACAAACACTGGGACTAAAATTTTTTGTTTCCGAAATACTATATGACGGGGGCGGGGCTTCGAAGTTTTCACTTAAGATTTCCTTCGCCGCAATGGACAAAATGCTTAATAACTCTCTTGCACATGCTGCTAAAAATCCAAAACTTCACATGTACATAAAGAGTCGGTACCTGAAGACATCTATATGTTTATATTCAGTTATACACCTTGCGCCAATCAATATCATTTTTTACATTTTGACGTACTGCACGGTGCCCTTTTAACGAATCCGATTGAAAATTGGCTAGAAAAGACTCAAGACATTGATCTTACTCTATCCCTATTTTTGTGACTTTCCTTCGAAGGGCGTGGCTATTACGGTGCCGCAGAGTCTGATTATTCTCCGTGGCAACAAAAGTTCCTGCAAAATGATTCAGATGATCCATCTTCTCGAAATTTTTCACATTTGAGGATATTCAGGCCCTGAAGACGGCTGCCAACTTATTTTTTATCGCAGTGGTAGCGCCACCAACTGGTTAAAACAAATACAAATTATTTTCGTTGATGTTTTTCTCCGGGCAGGTTAACAAAATCTACCTTATATTTGCTCGGATGAGTGTTTAGGCCTTGAGGATGTCACAATACGAAAGTCTTTCGCCTTCTTCAGAGTGTCACATGATGGTGTCTTGTGGCCCGTCTTTATCAGCTGATGTTCCATGAGGGCGTGACTTACCTGTCACAAGAATGAAGGCAAGTCACGCCCCCCGCTGTCCGTTAACTCCGCCAAGATGCTGCTCCAGGTGGTAGAGAGGATGAAGGCTCCCTTGTCTCTGTTCATGGTTTTTATGCCTCGCTTGCAGATCTCAATGGCCTCTCTGATCCAGCGCTGTTGTTTGTTCTCTTCGGTGCCGATGACCCTGCCCTTCTCCCGGTCCATGATGTGGTTTTCCCTTTTGCAGTGGTCAGTGATTGCTGATTTGTAATGTTCATGTTGTGCTTGTTCTTTTACTGCTCTGATTTTTCATTTTTTTGACAGGTAAGTCACACCCTCATGGAACATCAGCTGATAAAGACGGGTCTCAAGACACCATCATGCGACACTCTGAAGAAGGCGAAAGACTCGCCGAAACATGTCAGGTAAAAAATTTTACCGAAAACATAATTGTCTGCTTTTAATGAATCTGTCAAATATCAATAATAAGAAGACAAAATGAACCTAATACAAATAAATGAATGCTTAATAACTCCCCTGCACATGCTCCTAAAAATCCAAACATTCACCTGTAAATAAAATGTCCCGACCTGAAGACATCTTAATGTTATTATTTTGTTATACACACAGCGCCGCCAAGTGGAATCAAAAATTTGTTTTTATTTTAATTTTCACGTACTGCACGGTGCCCTTTTGACGAATCCGACTGAAAATTAGTCAGAAAAGACTCAAGACAATGATCTTACTCTCTGCCGAGTTTTGTGACGTTTTGGCAAAAGGCGTGGCAATTACGGTGCTGAAAAGTCCGATTGTACTTTGTGGCAACAAAAGCTCCGGCAACATGACTCAGATGATCCTATCTTCTCGAAGTTGTACACATTTGAGGATACTTCAGCCCTGAAGACATCTACCAACTTATTTTTCATCGTAGTAGTAGCGCCACCAACTGGTAAAAGCTAATACAAGTTATTTTCTTGGATGTTTTTGTCCGTGCAACTCAACAAGGTCGCCCTCATATATGCTCGGAGGACTGTTTCGGCCATGAGGATGTCACAATACGAAATTCATCCTTTTTCGTGAAAAGTTGTGGGAGTGGCATTGCACTTTTTGGCAATAAAACAACGCTGATTATGAGGTTCTAAATATGAACGACAACTCGTGAAACTTGAGACACACATCAGGCAGAGCAAATTTATCAATATTTTATACGTTAGTTGTGCAGCTTTTTTGAAATGGCTCGCCATGGCCCTCGAGAAATGTTCAAAAAAGCAGCCCTGGTTGAGTGTTTCACCTCGCTTTTTGTAAATTTTATGGAGTACAGTGAACCCTCGGTTATCGCGGTTAATGGGGACCGAGACCACCCGCGGAAACTGAAAATCCGCGAAGTAGCGGCGCACCTTCAAAAATGCTTAAAAGAAAATACAATATATATAATAAATATATATATATATATATATATATATATATATATATATATATATATATATATATATATATATATATATATATATATATATATATACATATATATATATATATATATATATATATGTATATATATATATATATATATATATATATATATATATATATGTATATATATATATATATATATATGTATATATATATATATATATATATGTATATATATATATACATATATATATGTATATATATATATATATACGTATATATATATATATATATATATATGTATATATATATATACATATATATATATATATATATGTATATATATATATATATATACGTATATATATATATATATATGTATATATATATATACATATATATATATGTATATATATATATATATATATATGTATATATATATATATATATATATATGTATATATATATACGGGGAGAGAGAGAGAGAGAGAGAGTGAAATTCATGTTATAACAAAAAAAACTAATTATTATTAAAACGTATTATTTTTTTATTCCCCAGCCATTCTTTTTGTATTTATTTAATTACTCCGACTTTTACCTGCTGGTACGCCGTCCGGTGTTCCCTGTGAAATGAAAGGTGGCATTCTTTATTTATTTATTTATTTATTCATTTATTCATTCATAACTGACAGCTTCGCGCTCCGTTCGTGCCCGGGCGGAAGAGGTGTTCCAATTCGGCTTAACTGTGACACACGCCCGCCCTCCTCCCCCGGAGCTTCCATTCGGTTAAACTTAGGGGCCGCTTGGCACCGCCCGTGCCCGGGGAAGGTGCTCCTCTTCGGCTTACTGTGACGCGAGCATGCCCGCCTCCTCCGGAGCTTCCATTCGGTTAAACTTAGGGGCCGCTTGGAACCGCCCGTGCCCGGCGAAGGTGCTCCTCTTCGGCTTACTGTGACGCGAGCATGCCCTCCTCCTCCGGAGCTTCCATTTGGTTAAACTTAGGGGCCGCTTGGAACCGCCCGTGCCCGGGGAAGGTGCTCCTCTTCGGCTTACTGTGACGCGAGCATGCCCTCCTCCTCCAGAGCTTCCATTCGGTTAAACTTAGGGGCCGCTTGGCACCGCCCGTGCCCGGGGACGGTGCTCCTCTACGGCTTAACTGCCACGCACGCCGGCCGGAGCCCTGGTACGGTCCGAACCGCGCGAAACGTCGCCACCGATCGTGTCCGGGGGAACGTGCTCTTCTTCGTCCACTCTCCTCTTCGCCCACGCTCTTCTTCGGCGCACGCCGGCCGTCTAACCGCTCCAGCGCCCGTCGTGCCGCTCGGCGAAACTACAATGCCCCCGAATATTTTTTATACCCGCGAAGCACTGAACCCGCGAAAGGTGAACCGCGAAGTAGCGAGGGTTCACTGTATGTATAAGACCAAGACCTACAAAAAAGTCTCTTGGAGCAATAAGCTAGGTTTTACAGGAAGTCGGCCATTTTGAATTTACTTAAAAGGGGGCGGGTCACCACAATGGACTTTGTGTAGAAATTATTATTGGGGCCCGAGCAGCGACCGCGGCGAGGTCCCTATTGTTTATGTAGAAATGATTATTAGGGCCCGAGCAGCGACCGCTACGAGGTCCCCATTGTTTTTGTGGAAATTATTATTATTATTATTATTAGGGCCCGAGCAGTGACCGCTGCGAGGTCCCTATCGTTTTTCTAGAAATTGTTATTAGGGCCCGAGCTGCGACGGCTGCGAGGTCCCTATTGTTTTTGTAGAAAATATTATTACTTTTATTATTATTATTATTATTATTATTAGGGCCTGAGCAGCGACCGCTGCGAAGTCGCTATTGTTTTTGTTGAAATTATTATTATTATTATTTTTCCGATTGTTCGATCGCATTTTTGACCCCCGAAACATGCACAAAAACTCACCAAACTTGGCAGTCTCATCGGGCATGGCGAAAAATTTGATATTTTAACGTCTAATATGAACAGGAAGTGAGTTATGAATTTTTGAAAGTCCGACTTTTGCCCTTTTTTGCATGTTTACAGGGGTCATTCTTTTGCACCCTGATCCTAAAGGCTTCATCTGATTGCCTTAAAATTCTGTCTGTAGCATCTTAAGACCTGGGACAAACACTGGGGCTAAAATCTTTTGTTTCCGAAATACTATATGACGGGGGCGGGGCTTCAAAGTTTTCACTTAAGATTTCCTTCGCCGCAATGGACAAAATGCTTAATAACTCTCATGCACATGCTGCTAAAAATCCAAAACTTCACATGTACATAAAGAGTCGGTACCTGAAGACATCTATATGTTTATATTCTGTTATACACCTTGCGCCAATCAATATCATTTTTTACATTTTGACGTACTGCACGGTGCCCTTTTAACGAATCCGATTGAAAATTGGCTAGAAAAGACTCAAGACATTGATCTTACGCTATCCCTATTTTTGTGACTTTCCTTCGAAGGGCGTGGCTATTGCGGTGCCGCAGAGTCTGATTATTCTCCGTGGCAACAAAAGTTCCTGCAAAATGATTCAGATGATCCATCTTCTCGAAATTTTTCACATTTGAGGATATTCAGGCCCTGAAGACGGCTGCCAACTTATTTTTGATCGCAGTGGTAGCGCCACCAACTGGTTAAAACAAATACAAATTATTTTCGTTGATGTTTTTCTCCGGGCAGGTTCACAAAATCTACCTTATATTTGCTCGGATGAGTGTTTAGGCCTTGAGGATGTCACAATACGAAAGTCTTTCGCCTTCTTCAGAGTGTCACATGATGGTGTCTTGTGGCCCGTCTTTATCAGCTGATGTTCCATGAGGGCGTGACTTACCTGTCACAAGAATGAAGGCAAGTCACGCCCCCCGCTGTCCGTTAACTCCGCCAAGATGCTGGTCCAGGTGGTAGAGAGGATGAAGGCAACCTTGTCTCTGTTCATGGTTTTTATGCCTCGCTTGCAGATCTCAATGGCCTCTCTGATCCAGCGCTGTTGTTTGTTCTCTTCTGTGCGGATGACCCTGCCCTTCTCCCGGTCCATGATGTGGTTTTCCCTTTTGCAGTGGTCAGTGATTGCTGATTTGTAATGTTCATGTTGTGCTTGTTCTTTTACTGCTCTGATTTTTCATTTTTTTGACAGGTAAGTCACACCCTCATGGAACATCAGCTGATAAAGACGGGTCTCAAGACACCATCATGCGACACTCTGAAGAAGGCGAAAGACTCGCCGAAACATGTCAGGTAAAAAATTTACCGAAAACATAATTGTCTGCTTTTAATGAATCTGTCAAATATCAATAATAAGAAGACAAAATGAACCTAATACAAATAAATGAATGCTTAATAACTCCCCTGCACATGCTCCTAAAAATCCAAACCTTCACCTGTAAATAAAATGTCCCGACCTGAAGACATCTTAATGTTATTATTTTGTTATACACACAGCGCCGCCAAGTGGAATCAAAAATTTGTTTTTATTTTAATTTTCACGTACTGCAACGTGCCCTTTTGACGAATCCGACTGAAAATTAGTCAGAAAAGACTCAAGACAATGATCTTACTCTCTGCCGAGTTTTGTGACGTTTTGGCAAAAGGCGTGGCTATTACGGTGCTGAAAAGTCCGATTGTACTTTGTGGCAACAAAAGCTCCGGCAACATGACTCAGATGATCCTATCTTCTCGAAGTTGTACACATTTGAGGATACTTCAGCCCTAAAGACATCTACCAACTTATTTTTCATCGTAGTAGTAGCGCCACCAACTGGTAAAAGCTAATACAAGTTATTTTCTTGGATGTTTTTCTCCGTGCAACTCAACAAGGTCGCCCTCATATATGCTCGGAGGACTGTTTCGGCCATGAGGATGTCACAATACGAAATTCATCCTTTTTCGTGAAAAGTTGTGGGAGTGGCATTGCACTGTTTGGCAATAAAACAACGCTGATTATGAGGTTCTAAATATGAACGACAACTCGTGAAACTTGACACACACATCAGGCAGAGCAAATTTATAAATATTTTATACGTTAGTTGTGCAGCTTTTTTGAAATGGCTCGCCATGGCCCTCGAGAAATGTTCAAAAAAGCAGCCCTGGTTGAGTGTTTCACCTCGCTTTTTGTAAATTTTATGGAGTACAGTGAACCCTCGGTTATCGCGGTTAATGGGGACCGAGACCACCCGCGGAAACTGAAAATCCGCGGAGTAGCGGCGCACCTTCAAAAATGCTTAAAAGAAAATACAATATATAGAATAAATATATATATATATATATATATATATATATATATATATATATATATATATATATATATATATATATATATATATATATATATATATATATATACGGGGGAGAGAGAGAGAGAGAGAGAGAGAGAGAGTGAAATTCATGTTATAACAAAAAAAACAAATTATTATTAAAACGTATTATTTTTTTATTCCCCAGCCATTCTTTTTGTATTTATTTAATTACTCCGACTTTTACCTGCTGGTACGCCGTCCGGTGTGCCCTGTGAAATGAAAGGTGGCATTCTTTATTTATTTATTTATTTATTCTTTTATACATTCATAACTGACAGCTTCGCGCTCCGCTCGTGCCCGGGCGGAAGAGGTGCTCCAATTCGGCTTAACTGTGACACACACCCGCCCTCCTCCCCCGGAGCTTCCATTCGGTTAAACTTAGGGGCCGCTTGGCACCGCCCGTGCCCGGGGAAGGTGCTCCTCTTCGGCTTACTGTGACGCGAGCATGCCCTCCTCCTCCGGAGCTTCCATTCGGTTAAACTTAGGGGCCGCTTGGAACCGCCCGTGCCCGGGGAAGGTGCTCCTCTTCGGCTTACTGTGACGCGAGCATGCCCTCCTCCTCCGGAGCTTCCATTCGGTTAAACTTAGGGGCCGCTTGGAACCGCCCGTGCCCGGGGAAGGTGCTCCTCTTCGGCTTACTGTGACGCGAGCATGCCCTCCCTTTCCGGAGCTTCCATTCGGTTAAACTTAGGGGCCGCTTGGCACCGCCCGTGCCCGGGGAAGGTGCTCCTCTACGGCTTAACTGCCACGCACGCCGGCCGGAGCTCTGGTACTGTCCGAACCGCGCGAAACGTCGCCACCCATCGTGTCCGGGGGAACGTGCTCTTCTTCGTCCACTCTCCTCTTCGCCCACGCTCTTCTTCGGCGCACGCCGGCCGTCTAACCGCTCCAGCACCCCGTCGTGCCGCTCGGCGAAACTACAATGCCCCCGAATATTTTTTAGACCCGCGAAACACTGAACCCGCGAAAGGTGAACCGCCAAGTAGCGAGGGTTCACTGTATGTATAAGACCAAGACCTACAAAAAAGTCTCTTGGAGCAATGAGCTAGGTTTTACAGGAAGTCGGCCATTTTGAATTTACTTAAAAGGGGGCGGGTCACCACAATGGACTTTGTGTAGAAATTATTATTGGGGCCCGAGTAGCGACCGCGGAGAGGTCCCTATTGTTTTTGTAGAAATTATTATTAGGGCCCGAGCAGCGACCGCTACGAGGTCCCCATTGTTTTTGTGGAAATTATTATTATTATTATTATTAGGGCCCGAGCAGTGACCGCTGCGAGGTCCCTATTGTTTTTCTAGAAATTGTTATTAGGGCCCGAGCTGCGACGGCTGCGAGGTCCCTATTGTTTTTGTAGAAAATATTATTACTTTTATTATTATTATTATTATTAGGGCCTGAGCAGCGACCGCTGCGAAGTCCCTATTGTTTTTGTAGAAATTATTATTATTATTATTTTTCCGATTGTTCGATCGCATTTTTGACCCCCGAAACATGCACAAAAATTCACCAAACTTGGCAGTCTCATCGGGCATGGCGAAAAATTTTATATTTTAACGTCTAATATGAACAGGAAGTGAGTTATGAATTTTTGAAAGTCCGACTTTTGCCCTTTTTTGCATGTTTACAGGGGTCATTCTTTTGCACCCTGATCCTAAAGGCTTCATCTGATTGCCTTAAAATTCTGTCTGTAGCATCTTAAGACCTGGGACAAACACTGGGGCTAAAATTTTTTGTTTCCGAAATACTATATGAACGGGGGCGGGGCTTCGAAGTTTTCACTTAAGATTTCCTTCGCCGCAATGGACAAAATGCTTAATAACTCTCCTGCACATGCAGCTAAAAATCCAAAACTTCACATGTACATAAAGAGTCGGTACCTGAAGACATCTATATGTTTATATTCAGTTATACACCTTGCGCCAATCAATATCATTTTTTACATTTTGACGTACTGCACGGTGCCCTTTTAACGAATCCGATTGAAAATTGGCTAGAAAAGACTCAAGACATTGATCTTACTCTATCCCTATTTTTGTGACTTTCCTTCGAAGGGCGTGGCTATTACGGTGCCGCAGAGTCTGATTAATCTCCGTGGCAACAAAAGTTCCTGCAAAATGATTCAGATGATCCATCTTCTCGAAATTTTTCACATTTGAGGATATTCAGGCCCTGAAGACGGCTGCCAACTTATTTTTGATCGCAGTGGTAGCGCCACCAACTGGTTAAAACAAATACAAATTATTTTCGTTTATGTTTTTCTCCGGGCAGGTTAACAAAATCTACCTTATATTTGTTCGGATGAGTGTTTAGGCCTTGAGGATGTCACAATACGAAAGTCTTTCGCCTTCTTCAGAGTGTCACATGATGGTGTCTTGTGACCCGTCTTTATCAGCTGATGTTCCATGAGGGCGTGACTTACCTGTCACAAGAATGAAGGCAAGTCACGCCCCCCGCTGTCCGTTCACTCTGCCAAGATGCTGCTCCAGGTGGTAGAGAGGATGAAGGCTCCCTTGTCTCTGTTCATGGTTTTTATGCCTCGCTTGCAGATCTCAATGGCCTCTCTGATCCAGCGCTGTTGTTTGTTCTCTTCGGTGCGGATGACCCTGCCCTTCTCCCGGTCCATGATGTGGTTTTCCCTTTTGCAGTGGTCAGTGATTGCTGATTTGTAATGTTCATGTTGTGCTTGTTCTTTTACTGCTCTGATTTTTAATTTTTTTGACAGGTAAGTCACACCCTCATGGAACATCAGCTGATAAAGACGGGTCTCAAGACACCATCATGCGACACTCTGAAGAAGGCGAAAGACTCGCCGAAACATGTCAGGTAAAAAATTAACCTAAAACATAATTGTCTGCTTTTAATGAATCAGTCAAATATCAATAATAAGAAGACAAAATGAACCTAATACAAATAAATGAATGCTTAATAACTCCCCTGCACATGCTCCTAAAAATCCAAACCTTCACCTGTAAATAAAACGTCCCGACCTGAAGACATCTTAATGTTATTATTTTGTTATACACACAGCGCCGCCAAGTGGAATCAAAAATGTGTTTTTATTTTAATTTTCACATACTGCACGGTGCCCTTTTGACGAATCCGACTGAAAATTAGTCAGAAAAGACTCAAGACAATGATCTTACTCTCTGCCGAATTTTGTGTCGTTTTGGCAAAAGGCGTGGCTATTACGGTGCTGAAAAGTCAGATTGTACTCTGTGGCAACAAAAGCTCCGGCAACATGACTCAGATGATCCTATCTTCTCGAAGTTGTACACATTTGAGGATACTTCAGCCCTGAAGACATCTACCAACTTATTTTTCATCGTAGTAGTAGCGCCACCAACTGGTAAAAGCTAATACAAGTTATTTTCTTGGATGTTTTTCTCCGTGCAACTCAACAAGGTCGCCCTCATATATGCTCGGAGGACTGTTTCGGCCATGAGGATGTCACAATACGAAATTCATCCTTTTTCGTGAAAAGTTGTGGGAGTGGCATTGCACTGTTCGGCAATAAAACAACGCTGATTATGAGGTTCTAAATATGAACGACAACTCGTGAAACTTTACACACACATCAGGCAGAGCAAATTTATCAATATTTTATACGTTAGTTGTGCAGCTTTTTTGAAATGGCTCGCCATGGCCCTCGAGAAATGTTAAAAAAAGCAGCCCTGGTTGAGTGTTTCACCTTGCTTTTTGTAAATTTTATGGAGTACAGTGAACCCTCGGTTATCGCGGTTAATGGGGACAGAAACCACCCGCGAAAACTGAAAATCCGCGAAGTAGCGGCGCACCTTCAAAAATGCTTAAAAAAAAATACAATATATATAATAAATAAATATATATATATATATAGATATATATATATATATATATATGTATATATAGACAGAGAGAGAGAGTGAAATTCATGTTATAACAAAAAAACCAAATTATTATTAAAACGTATTATTTTTTTATTCCCCAGTCATTCTTTTTGTATTTATTTAATTACTCCGACTTTTACCTGCTGGTACGCCGTCCGGTGTGCCCTGTGAAATGAAAGGTGGCATTCTTTATTTATTTATTTATTTATTCATTTATTCATTCATAACTGACAGCTTCGCGCTCCGTTCGTGCCCGGGCGGAAGAGGTGTTCCAATTCGGCTTTACTGTGACACACGCCCGCCCTCCTGCCCCGGAGCTTCCATTCGGTTAAACTTAGGGGCCTCTTGGCACCGCCCGTGCCCGGGGAAGGTGCTCCTCTTCGGCTTACTGTGACGCGAGCATGCCCGCCTCCTCCGGAGCTTCCATTCGGTTAAACTTAGGGGCCGCTTGGAACCGCCCGTGCCCGGGGAAGGTGCTCCTCTTTGGCTTACTGTGACGCGAGCATGCCCTCCTCCTCCGGAGCTTCCATTCGGTTAAACTTAGGGGCCGCTTGGCACCGCCCGTGCCCGGGGAAGGTGCTCCTCTACGGCTTAACTGCCACGCACGCCGGCCGGAGCTCTGGTACGGTCCGAACCGCGCGAAACGTCGCCACCGATCGTGTCCGGGGGAACGTGCTCTTCTTCGTCCACTCTCCTCTTCGCCCACGCTCTTCTTCGGCGCACGCCGGCCGTCTAACCGCTCCAGCGCCCGTCGTGCCGCTCGGCGAAACTACAATGCCCCCGAATATTTTTTTATACCCGCGAAGCACTGAACCCGCGAAAGGTGAACCGCGAAGTAGCGAGGGTTCACTGTATGTATAAGACCAAGACCTACAAAAAAGTCTCTCGGAGCAATGAGCTAGGTTTTACAGGAAGTCGGCCATTTTGAATTTACTTAAAAGGGGCGCGTCACCACAATGGACTTTGTGTAGAAATTATTATTGGGGCCCGAGCAGCGACCGCGGCGAGGTCCCTATTGTTTATGTAGAAATTATTATTAGGGCCCGAGCAGCGACCGCTACGAGGTCCCCATTGTTTTTGTGGAAATTATTATTATTTTTATTATTATTATTATTAGGGCCCGAGCAGTGACCGCTGCGAGGTCCCTATTGTTTTTCTAGAAATTGTTATTAGGGCCCAAGCTGCGACGGCTGCGAGGTCCCTACTGTTTTTGTAGAAAATATTATTACTTTTATTATTATTATTATTATTATTATTAGGGCCTGAGCAGCGACCGCTGCGAAGTCCCTATTGTTTTTGTAGAAATTATTATTATTATTATTTTTCCGATTGTTCGATTGCATTTTTTTCCCCCGAAACATGCACAAAAATTCACCAAACTTGGCAGTCTCATCGGGCATGGCGAAAAATTTGATATTTTAACGTCTAATATGAACAGGAAGTGAGTTATGAATTTTTGAAAGTCCGACTTTTGCCCTTTTTTGCATGTTTACAGGGGTCATTCTTTTGCACCCTGATCCTAAAGGCTTCATCTGATTGCCTTAAAATTCTGTCTGTAGCATCTTAAGACCTGGGACAAACACTGGGGCTAAAATTTTTTGTTTCCGAAATACTATATGACGGGGGCGGGGCTTCGAAGTTTTCACTTAAGATTTCCTTCGCCGCAATGGACAAAATGCTTAATAACTCTCTTGCACATGCTGCTAAAAATCCAAAACTTCACATGTACATAAAGAGTCGGTACCTGAAGACATCTATATGTTTATATTCAGTTATACACCTTGCGCCAATCAATATCATTTTTTACATTTTGACGTACTGCACGGTGCCCTTTTAACGAATCCGATTGAAAATTGGCTAGAAAAGACTCAAGACATTGATCTTACTCTATCCCTATTTTTGTGACTTTCCTTCGAAGGGCGTGGCTATTGCGGTGCCGCAGAGTCTGATTATTCTCAGTGGCAACAAAAGTTCCTGCAAAATGATTCAGATGATCCATCTTCTCGAAATTTTTCACATTTGAGGATATTCAGGCCCTGAAGACGGCTGCCAACTTATTTTTGATCGCAGTGGTAGCGCCACCAACTGGTTAAAACAAATACAAATTATTTTCGTTGATGTTTTTCTCCGGGCAGGTTAACAAAATCTACCTTATATTTGCTCGGATGAGTGTTTAGGACTTGAGGATGTCACAATACGAAAGTCTTTCGCCTTCTTCAGAGTGTCACATGATGGTGTCTTGTGGCCCGTCTTTATCAGCTGATGTTCCATGAGGGCGTGACTTACCTGTCACAAGAATGAAGGCAAGTCACGCCCCCCGCTGTCCGTTCACTCCGCCAAGATGCTGCTCCAGGTGGTAGAGAGGATGAAGGCTCCCTTGTCTCTGTTCATGGTTTTTATGCCTCGCTTGCAGATCTCAATGGCCTCTCTGATCCAGCGCTGTTGTTTGTTCTCTTCGGTGCGGATGACCCTGCCCTTCTCCCGGTCCATGATGTGGTTTTCCCTTTTGCAGTGGTTAGTGATTGCTGATTTGTAATGTTCATGTTGTGCTTGTTCTTTTACTGCTCTGATTTTTCATTTTTTTGACAGGTAAGTCACACCCTCATGGAACATCAGCTGATAAAGACGGGTCTCAAGACACCATCATGCGACACTCTGAAGAAGGCGAAAGACTCGCCGAAACATGTCAGGTAAAAAATTAACCTAAAACATAATTGTCTGCTTTTAATGAATCAGTCAAATATCAATAATAAGAAGACAAAATGAACCTAATACAAATAAATGAATGCTTAATAACGCCCCTGCACATGCTCCTAAAAATCCAAACCTTCACCTGTAAATAAAACGTCCCGACCTGAAGACATCTTAATGTTATTATTTTGTTATACACACAGCGCCGCCAAGTGGAATCAAAAATGTGTTTTTATTTTAATTTTCACGTACTGCACGGTGCCCTTTTGACGAATCCGACTGAAAATTAGTCAGAAAAGACTCAAGACAATGATCTTACTCTCTGCCGAATTTTGTGACGTTTTGGCAAAAGGCGTGGCTATTACGGTGCTGAAAAATCCGATTGTACTTTGTGGCAACAAAAGCTCCGGCAACATGACTCAGATGATCCTATCTTCTCGAAGTTGTACACATTTGAGGATACTTCAGCCCTGAAGACATCTACCAACTTATTTTTCATCGTAGTAGTAGCGCCACCAACTGGTAAAAGCTAATACAAGTTATTTTCTTGGATGTTTTTCTCCGTGCAACTCAACAAGGTCGCCCTCATATATGCTCGGATGACTGTTTCGGCCATGAGGATGTCACAATACGAAATTCATCCTTTTTCGTGAAAAGTTGTGGGAGTGGCATTGCACTGTTCGGCAATAAAACAACGCTGATTATGAGGTTCTAAATATGAACGACAACTCGTGAAACTTTACACACACATCAGGCAGAGCAAATTTATCAATATTTTATACGTTAGTTGTGCAGCTTTTTTGAAATGGCTCGCCATGGCCCTCGAGAAATGTTAAAAAAAGCAGCCCTGGTTGAGTGTTTCACCTTGCTTTTTGTAAATTTTATGGAGTACAGTGAACCCTCGGTTATCGCGGTTAATGGGGACAGAGACCACCCGCGAAAACTGAAAATCCGCGAAGTAGCGGCGCACCTTCAAAAATGCTTAAAAAAAAATACAATATATATAATAAATATATATATATATATATATATATATAGACAGAGAGAGAGAGTGAAATTCATGTTATAACAAAAAAACCAAATTATTATTAAAACGTATTATTTTTTTATTCCCCAGCCATTCTTTTTGTATTTATTTAATTACTCCGACTTTTACCTGCTGGTACGCCGTCCGGTGTGCCCTGTGAAATGAAAGGTGGCATTCTTTATTTATTTATTTATTTATTCATTTATTCATTCATAACTGACAGCTTCGCGCTCCGTTCGTGCCCGGGCGGAAGAGGTGTTCCAATTCGGCTTTACTGTGACACACGCCCGCCCTCCTGCCCCGGAGCTTCCATTCGGTTAAACTTAGGGGCCGCTTGGCACCGCCCGTGCCCGGGGAAGGTGCTCCTCTTTGGCTTACTGTGACGCGAGCATGCCCGCCTCCTCCGGAGCTTCCATTCGGTTAAACTTAGGGGCCGCTTGGAACCGCCCGTGCCCGGGGAAGGTGCTCCTCTTTGGCTTACTGTGACGCGAGCATGCCCTCCTCCTCCGGAGCTTCCATTCGGTTAAACTTAGGGGCCGCTTGGCACCGCCCGTGCCCGGGGAAGGTGCTCCTCTACGGCTTAACTGCCACGCACGCCGGCCGGAGCTCTGGTACGGTCCGAACCGCGCGAAACGTCGCCACCGATCGTGTCCGGGGGAACGTGCTCTTCTTCGTCCACTCTCCTCTTCGCCCACGCTCTTCTTCGGCGCACGCCGGCCGTCTAACCGCTCCAGCGCCCGTCGTGCCGCTCGGCGAAACTACAATGCCCCCGAATATTTTTTATACCCGCGAAGCACTGAACCCGCGAAAGGTGAACCGCGAAGTAGCGAGGGTTCACCGTATGTATAAGACCAAGACCTACAAAAAAGTCTCTTGGAGCAATGAGCTAGGTTTTACAGGAAGTCGGCCATTTTGAATTTACTTAAAAGGGGCGGGTCACCACAATGGACTTTGTGTAGAAATTATTATTGGGGCCCGAGCAGCGACCGCGGCGAGGTCCCTATTGTTTATGTAGAAATTATTATTAGGGCCCGAGCAGCGACCGCTACGAGGTCCCCATTGTTTTTGTGGAAATTATTATTATTTTTATTATTATTATTATTAGGGCCCGAGCAGTGACCGCTGCGAGGTCCCTATTGTTTTTCTAGAAATTGTTATTAGGGCCCAAGCTGCGACGGCTGCGAGGTCCCTACTGTTTTTGTAGAAAATATTATTACTTTTATTATTATTATTATTATTATTATTATTAGGGCCTGAGCAGCGACCGCTGCGAAGTCCCTATTGTTTTTGTAGAAATTATTATTATTATTATTTTTCCGATTGTTCGATTGCATTTTTTTCCCCCGAAACATGCACAAAAATTCACCAAACTTGGCAGTCTCATCGGGCATGGCGAAAAATTTGATATTTTAACGTCTAATATGAACAGGAAGTGAGTTATGAATTTTTGAAAGTCCGACTTTTGCCCTTTTTTGCATGTTTACAGGGGTCATTCTTTTGCACCCTGATCCTAAAGGCTTCATCTGATTGCCTTAAAATTCTGTCTGTAGCATCTTAAGACCTGGGACAAACACTGGGACTAAAATTTTTTGTTTCCGAAATACTATATGACGGGGGCGGGGCTTCGAAGTTTTCACTTAAGATTTCCTTCGCCGCAATGGACAAAATGCTTAATAACTCTCTTGCACATGCTGCTAAAAATCCAAAACTTCACATGTACATAAAGAGTCGGTACCTGAAGACATCTATATGTTTATATTCAGTTATACACCTTGCGCCAATCAATATCATTTTTTACATTTTGACGTACTGCACGGTGCCCTTTTAACGAATCCGATTGAAAATTGGCTAGAAAAGACTCAAGACATTGATCTTACTCTATCCCTATTTTTGTGACTTTCCTTCGAAGGGCGTGGCTATTACGGTGCCGCAGAGTCTGATTATTCTCCGTGGCAACAAAAGTTCCTGCAAAATGATTCAGATGATCCATCTTCTCGAAATTTTTCACATTTGAGGATATTCAGGCCCTGAAGACGGCTGCCAACTTATTTTTTATCGCAGTGGTAGCGCCACCAACTGGTTAAAACAAATACAAATTATTTTCGTTGATGTTTTTCTCCGGGCAGGTTAACAAAATCTACCTTATATTTGCTCGGATGAGTGTTTAGGCCTTGAGGATGTCACAATACGAAAGTCTTTCGCCTTCTTCAGAGTGTCACATGATGGTGTCTTGTGGCCCGTCTTTATCAGCTGATGTTCCATGAGGGCGTGACTTACCTGTCACAAGAATGAAGGCAAGTCACGCCCCCCGCTGTCCGTTAACTCCGCCAAGATGCTGCTCCAGGTGGTAGAGAGGATGAAGGCTCCCTTGTCTCTGTTCATGGTTTTTATGCCTCGCTTGCAGATCTCAATGGCCTCTCTGATCCAGCGCTGTTGTTTGTTCTCTTCGGTGCCGATGACCCTGCCCTTCTCCCGGTCCATGATGTGGTTTTCCCTTTTGCAGTGGTCAGTGATTGCTGATTTGTAATGTTCATGTTGTGCTTGTTCTTTTACTGCTCTGATTTTTCATTTTTTTGACAGGTAAGTCACACCCTCATGGAACATCAGCTGATAAAGACGGGTCTCAAGACACCATCATGCGACACTCTGAAGAAGGCGAAAGACTCGCCGAAACATGTCAGGTAAAAAATTTTACCGAAAACATAATTGTCTGCTTTTAATGAATCTGTCAAATATCAATAATAAGAAGACAAAATGAACCTAATACAAATAAATGAATGCTTAATAACTCCCCTGCACATGCTCCTAAAAATCCAAACATTCACCTGTAAATAAAATGTCCCGACCTGAAGACATCTTAATGTTATTATTTTGTTATACACACAGCGCCGCCAAGTGGAATCAAAAATTTGTTTTTATTTTAATTTTCACGTACTGCACGGTGCCCTTTTGACGAATCCGACTGAAAATTAGTCAGAAAAGACTCAAGACAATGATCTTACTCTCTGCCGAGTTTTGTGACGTTTTGGCAAAAGGCGTGGCAATTACGGTGCTGAAAAGTCCGATTGTACTTTGTGGCAACAAAAGCTCCGGCAACATGACTCAGATGATCCTATCTTCTCGAAGTTGTACACATTTGAGGATACTTCAGCCCTGAAGACATCTACCAACTTATTTTTCATCGTAGTAGTAGCGCCACCAACTGGTAAAAGCTAATACAAGTTATTTTCTTGGATGTTTTTGTCCGTGCAACTCAACAAGGTCGCCCTCATATATGCTCGGAGGACTGTTTCGGCCATGAGGATGTCACAATACGAAATTCATCCTTTTTCGTGAAAAGTTGTGGGAGTGGCATTGCACTTTTTGGCAATAAAACAACGCTGATTATGAGGTTCTAAATATGAACGACAACTCGTGAAACTTGAGACACACATCAGGCAGAGCAAATTTATCAATATTTTATACGTTAGTTGTGCAGCTTTTTTGAAATGGCTCGCCATGGCCCTCGAGAAATGTTCAAAAAAGCAGCCCTGGTTGAGTGTTTCACCTCGCTTTTTGTAAATTTTATGGAGTACAGTGAACCCTCGGTTATCGCGGTTAATGGGGACCGAGACCACCCGCGGAAACTGAAAATCCGCGAAGTAGCGGCGCACCTTCAAAAATGCTTAAAAGAAAATACAATATATATAATAAATATATATATATATATATATATATATATATATATATATATATATATATATATATATATATATATATATATGTATATATATATATACATATATATATATATATATATATATATGTATATATATATATATATATATATATATATATATATATATATGTATATATATATATATATATATATGTATATATATATATATATATATATGTATATATATATATACATATATATATGTATATATATATATATATACGTATATATATATATATATATATATATGTATATATATATATACATATATATATATATATATATATATATGTATATATATATATACATATATATATATATATATATGTATATATATATATATATATACGTATATATATATATATATGTATATATATATATACATATATATATGTATATATATATATATATATATATGTATATATATATATATATATATATATGTATATATATATACGGGGAGAGAGAGAGAGAGAGAGAGTGAAATTCATGTTATAACAAAAAAAACTAATTATTATTAAAACGTATTATTTTTTTATTCCCCAGCCATTCTTTTTGTATTTATTTAATTACTCCGACTTTTACCTGCTGGTACGCCGTCCGGTGTTCCCTGTGAAATGAAAGGTGGCATTCTTTATTTATTTATTTATTTATTCATTTATTCATTCATAACTGACAGCTTCGCGCTCCGTTCGTGCCCGGGCGGAAGAGGTGTTCCAATTCGGCTTAACTGTGACACACGCCCGCCCTCCTCCCCCGGAGCTTCCATTCGGTTAAACTTAGGGGCCGCTTGGCACCGCCCGTGCCCGGGGAAGGTGCTCCTCTTCGGCTTACTGTGACGCGAGCATGCCCGCCTCCTCCGGAGCTTCCATTCGGTTAAACTTAGGGGCCGCTTGGAACCGCCCGTGCCCGGCGAAGGTGCTCCTCTTCGGCTTACTGTGACGCGAGCATGCCCTCCTCCTCCGGAGCTTCCATTTGGTTAAACTTAGGGGCCGCTTGGAACCGCCCGTGCCCGGGGAAGGTGCTCCTCTTCGGCTTACTGTGACGCGAGCATGCCCTCCTCCTCCAGAGCTTCCATTCGGTTAAACTTAGGGGCCGCTTGGCACCGCCCGTGCCCGGGGACGGTGCTCCTCTACGGCTTAACTGCCACGCACGCCGGCCGGAGCCCTGGTACGGTCCGAACCGCGCGAAACGTCGCCACCGATCGTGTCCGGGGGAACGTGCTCTTCTTCGTCCACTCTCCTCTTCGCCCACGCTCTTCTTCGGCGCACGCCGGCCGTCTAACCGCTCCAGCGCCCGTCGTGCCGCTCGGCGAAACTACAATGCCCCCGAATATTTTTTATACCCGCGAAGCACTGAACCCGCGAAAGGTGAACCGCGAAGTAGCGAGGGTTCACTGTATGTATAAGACCAAGACCTACAAAAAAGTCTCTTGGAGCAATAAGCTAGGTTTTACAGGAAGTCGGCCATTTTGAATTTACTTAAAAGGGGGCGGGTCACCACAATGGACTTTGTGTAGAAATTATTATTGGGGCCCGAGCAGCGACCGCGGCGAGGTCCCTATTGTTTATGTAGAAATGATTATTAGGGCCCGAGCAGCGACCGCTACGAGGTCCCCATTGTTTTTGTGGAAATTATTATTATTATTATTATTAGGGCCCGAGCAGTGACCGCTGCGAGGTCCCTATCGTTTTTCTAGAAATTGTTATTAGGGCCCGAGCTGCGACGGCTGCGAGGTCCCTATTGTTTTTGTAGAAAATATTATTACTTTTATTATTATTATTATTATTATTATTAGGGCCTGAGCAGCGACCGCTGCGAAGTCGCTATTGTTTTTGTTGAAATTATTATTATTATTATTTTTCCGATTGTTCGATCGCATTTTTGACCCCCGAAACATGCACAAAAACTCACCAAACTTGGCAGTCTCATCGGGCATGGCGAAAAATTTGATATTTTAACGTCTAATATGAACAGGAAGTGAGTTATGAATTTTTGAAAGTCCGACTTTTGCCCTTTTTTGCATGTTTACAGGGGTCATTCTTTTGCACCCTGATCCTAAAGGCTTCATCTGATTGCCTTAAAATTCTGTCTGTAGCATCTTAAGACCTGGGACAAACACTGGGGCTAAAATCTTTTGTTTCCGAAATACTATATGACGGGGGCGGGGCTTCAAAGTTTTCACTTAAGATTTCCTTCGCCGCAATGGACAAAATGCTTAATAACTCTCATGCACATGCTGCTAAAAATCCAAAACTTCACATGTACATAAAGAGTCGGTACCTGAAGACATCTATATGTTTATATTCTGTTATACACCTTGCGCCAATCAATATCATTTTTTACATTTTGACGTACTGCACGGTGCCCTTTTAACGAATCCGATTGAAAATTGGCTAGAAAAGACTCAAGACATTGATCTTACGCTATCCCTATTTTTGTGACTTTCCTTCGAAGGGCGTGGCTATTGCGGTGCCGCAGAGTCTGATTATTCTCCGTGGCAACAAAAGTTCCTGCAAAATGATTCAGATGATCCATCTTCTCGAAATTTTTCACATTTGAGGATATTCAGGCCCTGAAGACGGCTGCCAACTTATTTTTGATCGCAGTGGTAGCGCCACCAACTGGTTAAAACAAATACAAATTATTTTCGTTGATGTTTTTCTCCGGGCAGGTTCACAAAATCTACCTTATATTTGCTCGGATGAGTGTTTAGGCCTTGAGGATGTCACAATACGAAAGTCTTTCGCCTTCTTCAGAGTGTCACATGATGGTGTCTTGTGGCCCGTCTTTATCAGCTGATGTTCCATGAGGGCGTGACTTACCTGTCACAAGAATGAAGGCAAGTCACGCCCCCCGCTGTCCGTTAACTCCGCCAAGATGCTGGTCCAGGTGGTAGAGAGGATGAAGGCAACCTTGTCTCTGTTCATGGTTTTTATGCCTCGCTTGCAGATCTCAATGGCCTCTCTGATCCAGCGCTGTTGTTTGTTCTCTTCTGTGCGGATGACCCTGCCCTTCTCCCGGTCCATGATGTGGTTTTCCCTTTTGCAGTGGTCAGTGATTGCTGATTTGTAATGTTCATGTTGTGCTTGTTCTTTTACTGCTCTGATTTTTCATTTTTTTGACAGGTAAGTCACACCCTCATGGAACATCAGCTGATAAAGACGGGTCTCAAGACACCATCATGCGACACTCTGAAGAAGGCGAAAGACTCGCCGAAACATGTCAGGTAAAAAATTTACCGAAAACATAATTGTCTGCTTTTAATGAATCTGTCAAATATCAATAATAAGAAGACAAAATGAACCTAATACAAATAAATGAATGCTTAATAACTCCCCTGCACATGCTCCTAAAAATCCAAACCTTCACCTGTAAATAAAATGTCCCGACCTGAAGACATCTTAATGTTATTATTTTGTTATACACACAGCGCCGCCAAGTGGAATCAAAAATTTGTTTTTATTTTAATTTTCACGTACTGCAACGTGCCCTTTTGACGAATCCGACTGAAAATTAGTCAGAAAAGACTCAAGACAATGATCTTACTCTCTGCCGAGTTTTGTGACGTTTTGGCAAAAGGCGTGGCTATTACGGTGCTGAAAAGTCCGATTGTACTTTGTGGCAACAAAAGCTCCGGCAACATGACTCAGATGATCCTATCTTCTCGAAGTTGTACACATTTGAGGATACTTCAGCCCTAAAGACATCTACCAACTTATTTTTCATCGTAGTAGTAGCGCCACCAACTGGTAAAAGCTAATACAAGTTATTTTCTTGGATGTTTTTCTCCGTGCAACTCAACAAGGTCGCCCTCATATATGCTCGGAGGACTGTTTCGGCCATGAGGATGTCACAATACGAAATTCATCCTTTTTCGTGAAAAGTTGTGGGAGTGGCATTGCACTGTTTGGCAATAAAACAACGCTGATTATGAGGTTCTAAATATGAACGACAACTCGTGAAACTTGACGCACACATCAGGCAGAGCAAATTTATAAATATTTTATACGTTAGTTGTGCAGCTTTTTTGAAATGGCTCGCCATGGCCCTCGAGAAATGTTCAAAAAAGCAGCCCTGGTTGAGTGTTTCACCTCGCTTTTTGTAAATTTTATGGAGTACAGTGAACCCTCGGTTATCGCGGTTAATGGGGACCGAGACCACCCGCGGAAACTGAAAATCCGCGGAGTAGCGGCGCACCTTCAAAAATGCTTAAAAGAAAATACAATATATAGAATAAATATATATATATATATATATATATATATATATATATATATATATATATATATATATATATATATATATATATATATATATATACGGGGGAGAGAGAGAGAGAGAGAGAGAGAGAGAGTGAAATTCATGTTATAACAAAAAAAACAAATTATTATTAAAACGTATTATTTTTTTATTCCCCAGCCATTCTTTTTGTATTTATTTAATTACTCCGACTTTTACCTGCTGGTACGCCGTCCGGTGTGCCCTGTGAAATGAAAGGTGGCATTCTTTATTTATTTATTTATTTATTCTTCTATACATTCATAACTGACAGCTTCGCGCTCCGCTCGTGCCCGGGCGGAAGAGGTGCTCCAATTCGGCTTAACTGTGACACACACCCGCCCTCCTCCCCCGGAGCTTCCATTCGGTTAAACTTAGGGGCCGCTTGGCACCGCCCGTGCCCGGGGAAGGTGCTCCTCTTCGGCTTACTGTGACGCGAGCATGCCCTCCTCCTCCGGAGCTTCCATTCGGTTAAACTTAGGGGCCGCTTGGCACCGCCCGTGCCCGGGGAAGGTGCTCCTCTTCGGCTTACTGTGTCGCGAGCATGCCCTCCCTTTCCGGAGCTTCCATTCGGTTAAACTTAGGGGCCGCTTGGCACCGCCCGTGCCCGGGGAAGGTGCTCCTCTACGGCTTAACTGCCACGCACGCCGGCCGGAGCTCTGGTACTGTCCGAACCGCGCGAAACGTCGCCACCCATCGTGTCCGGGGGAACGTGCTCTTCTTCGTCCACTCTCCTCTTCGCCCACGCTCTTCTTCGGCGCACGCCGGCCGTCTAACCGCTCCAGCACCCCGTCGTGCCGCTCGGCGAAACTACAATGCCCCCGAATATTTTTTAGACCCGCGAAACACTGAACCCGCGAAAGGTGAACCGCCAAGTAGCGAGGGTTCACTGTATGTATAAGACCAAGACCTACAAAAAAGTCTCTTGGAGCAATGAGCTAGGTTTTACAGGAAGTCGGCCATTTTGAATTTACTTAAAAGGGGGCGGGTCACCACAATGGACTTTGTGTAGAAATTATTATTGGGGCCCGAGTAGCGACCGCGGAGAGGTCCCTATTGTTTTTGTAGAAATTATTATTAGGGCCCGAGCAGCGACCGCTACGAGGTCCCCATTGTTTTTGTGGAAATTATTATTATTATTATTATTAGGGCCCGAGCAGTGACCGCTGCGAGGTCCCTATTGTTTTTCTAGAAATTGTTATTAGGGCCCGAGCTGCGACGGCTGCGAGGTCCCTATTGTTTTTGTAGAAAATATTATTACTTTTATTATTATTATTATTATTAGGGCCTGAGCAGCGACCGCTGCGAAGTCCCTATTGTTTTTGTAGAAATTATTATTATTATTATTTTTCCGATTGTTCGATCGCATTTTTGACCCCCGAAACATGCACAAAAATTCACCAAACTTGGCAGTCTCATCGGGCATGGCGAAAAATTTTATATTTTAACGTCTAATATGAACAGGAAGTGAGTTATGAATTTTTGAAAGTCCGACTTTTGCCCTTTTTTGCATGTTTACAGGGGTCATTCTTTTGCACCCTGATCCTAAAGGCTTCATCTGATTGCCTTAAAATTCTGTCTGTAGCATCTTAAGACCTGGGACAAACACTGGGGCTAAAATTTTTTGTTTCCGAAATACTATATGAACGGGGGCGGGGCTTCGAAGTTTTCACTTAAGATTTCCTTCGCCGCAATGGACAAAATGCTTAATAACTCTCCTGCACATGCAGCTAAAAATCCAAAACTTCACATGTACATAAAGAGTCGGTACCTGAAGACATCTATATGTTTATATTCAGTTATACACCTTGCGCCAATCAATATCATTTTTTACATTTTGACGTACTGCACGGTGCCCTTTTAACGAATCCGATTGAAAATTGGCTAGAAAAGACTCAAGACATTGATCTTACTCTATCCCTATTTTTGTGACTTTCCTTCGAAGGGCGTGGCTATTACGGTGCCGCAGAGTCTGATTAATCTCCGTGGCAACAAAAGTTCCTGCAAAATGATTCAGATGATCCATCTTCTCGAAATTTTTCACATTTGAGGATATTCAGGCCCTGAAGACGGCTGCCAACTTATTTTTGATCGCAGTGGTAGCGCCACCAACTGGTTAAAACAAATACAAATTATTTTCGTTTATGTTTTTCTCCGGGCAGGTTAACAAAATCTACCTTATATTTGTTCGGATGAGTGTTTAGGCCTTGAGGATGTCACAATACGAAAGTCTTTCGCCTTCTTCAGAGTGTCACATGATGGTGTATTGTGACCCGTCTTTATCAGCTGATGTTCAATGAGGGCGTGACTTACCTGTCACAAGAATGAAGGCAAGTCACACCCCCCGCTGTCCGTTCACTCCGCCAAGATGCTGCTCCAGGTGGTCGAGAGGATAAAGGCTCCCTTGTCTCTGTTCATGGTTTTTATGCCTCGCTTGCAGATCTCAATGGCCTCTCTGATCCAGCGCTGTTGTTTGTTCTCTTCGGTGCGGATGACCCTGCCCTTCTCCCGGTCCATGATGTGGTTTTCCCTTTTGCAGTGGTCAGTGATTGCTGATTTGTAATGTTCATGTTGTGCTTATTCTTTTACTGCTCTGATTTTTAATTTTTTTGACAGGTAAGTCACACCCTCATGGAACATCAGCTGATAAAGACGGGTCTCAAGACACCATCATGCGACACTCTGAAGAAGGCGAAAGACTCGCCGAAACATGTCAGGTAAAAAATTTACCTAAAACATAATTGTCTGCTTTTAATGAATCAGTCAAATATCAATAATAAGAAGACAAAATGAACCTAATACAAATAAATGAATGCTTAATAACTCCCCTGCACATGCTCCTAAAAATCCAAACCTTCACCTGTAAATAAAATGTCCCGACCTGAAGACATCTTAATGTTATTATTTTGTTATACACACAGCGCCGCCAAGTGGAATCAAAAATTTGTTTTTATTTTAATTTTCACGTACTGCACGGTGCCCTTTTGACGAATCCGACTGAAAATTAGTCAGAAAAGACTCAAGACAATGATCTTACTCTCTGCCGAATTTGTGACGTTTTGGCAAAAGGCGTGGCTATTACGGTGCTGAAAAGTCCGATTGTACTTTGTGGCAACAAAAGCTCCGGCAACATGACTCAGATGATCCTATCTTCTCAAAGTTGTACACATTTGAGGATACTTCAGCCCTGAAGACATCTACCAACTTATTTTTCATCGTAGTAGTAGCGCCACCAACTGGTAAAAGCTAATACAAGTTATTTTCTTGGATGTTTTTCTCCGTGCAACTCAACAAGGTCGCCCTCATATATGCTCGGAGGACTGTTTCGGCCATGAGGATGTCACAATACGAAATTCATCCTTTTTCGTGAAAAGTTGTGGGAGTGGCATTGCACGGTTCGGCAATAAAACAACGCTGATTATGAGGTTCTAAATATGAACGACAACTCGTGAAACTTGACACACACATCAGGCAGAGCAAATTTATCAATATTTTATACGTTAGTTGTGCAGCTTTTTTGAAATGGCTCGCCATGGCCCTCGAGAAATGTTCAAAAAAGCAGCCCTGGTTGAGTGTTTCACCTCGCTTTTTGTAAATTTTATGGAGTACAGTGAACCCTCGGTTATCGCGGTTAATGGGGACCGAGATCACCCGCAAAAACTGAAAATCCGCGAAGTAGCGGCGCACCTTCAAAAATGCTTAAAAAAATATACAATATATATAATAAATATATAAATATTTATATTTATATATATATATATATATATATACGGGGAGAGAGAGAGAGAGAGAGAGTGAAATTCATGTTATAACAAAAAAACCAAATTATTATTAAAACGTATTTTTTTTTATTCCCCAGCCATTCTTTTTGTATTTATTTAATTACTCCGACTTTAACCTGATGGTACGCCGTCCGGTGTGCCCTGTGAAAAAAAGGTGGCATTCTTTATTTATTTATTCTTTCATAACGGACAGCCTCGCGCTCCGCTCGTGCCCGGGCGGAAGAGGTGCTCCAATTCGGCTTAACTGTGACACACGCCCGACCTCCTCCCCCGGAACTTCCATTCGGTTAAACTTAGGGGCCGCTTGGCACCGCCCGTGCCCGGGGAAGGTGCTCCTCTTCGGCTTACTGTGACGCGAGCATGCCCTCCTCCTCCGGAGCTTCCATTCAGTTAAACGTAGGGGCCGCTTGGAACCGCCCGTGCCCGGGGAAGGTGCTCCTCTTCGGCTTACTGTGACGCGAGCATGCCCTCCTCCTCCGGAGCTTCCATTCGGTTAAACTTAGGGGCCGCTTGGAACCGCCCGTGCCCGGGGAAGGTGCTCCTCTTCGGCTTACTGTGACGCGAGCATGCCCTCCTCCTCCGGAGCTTCCATTTGGTTAAACTTAGGGGTCGCTTGGCACCGCCCGTGCCCGGGGAAGTGTTAAAGAAATTTAAGTTTGTATGTTCATCTGTTAGTTTTGTTGTTTAGTTTGTCATCTTAGCAAGTTTCAAACTATAACTAATCTTACAGGCCCCCTTTGTTGCACATGCATTCGTATCTTTCTGGCCTCTAATTAAACTTTCGACAGCTACGGGTGCCAGGTACGGCCTCATCGCGAATGTGACTCCCCAACGCCAGAACCCTTTTCTGTAAACACCTCCCTTGGGGTGTTGATGACCCCTTTAACCCTTCGTAGATAATGTTGGGGCCCGAGGCCTCTTAAGGCTGTAACTTATGCATTTAGGGAGGTCCAACACAAGGCTTGGTATTTCTAAAGCAACAATATCGTCATGGCCATAAAATAAGTTCAACATGTTAAGCCTTGTGAAAATACACTACACAGGTCAAATGAAGTTCAGAGTGAACATGCTCCCTTTTGCTGTTAGAATAAGCAGAAGTATGAACAAAAGGTGTCTTGTAAGCTGAAACCGTTAGAATAGGCAGGAAGAGGGTGGGCAAGTGGGATGGAGTCAAATGTCAAGTTTTCCATTCTGTATGTATTGCATATTCAAATTGCTTATGCTGATGCAAATAAAAACCATGTGTGCAGTCGAACACGCTGGCTTCGCCTCGGAGTTCGAGGGCTGCCCAGCGCGGAAATGACAGACAATCTTGGCTGGTTGATTCATTTGTTCAGGCTTGTTTTGATAGAAACATCCTTAACATTACTTGGTCCTTCGAATGCCGGATGAAAACGTGTGATCTGCGGTGGACGATTGACGACGACTGAAAACGGCGCCATCGTGAAAAGTCCTCTCTTCCAGGAGGCCGGTCCTCGGCCATCCTCCACCGGAGAGAACACAGACTTCATCCATGAACCGCGAGTGTCTCGACCAGCGGAGAGATTGTCACAGGTCAGTGGTTGTATACAACAGATAGTAAAAAACTTTTTGGGGTTTTTGAAGGATAGTAGGGTTTCAGGGAGTTCCTTTACCCGAAGAGATAGTACATCTTAGCTTAGCTATTTTCTGGAAGAAATACAGATTTAACTTTGCTATTTTGGAAGACTTGTTGGAAGACTCGGACAGTACAGAATTAACTGTTGTTTATTCTGGAAGGCAGATTAAGGCATTCCTTGTCTGGTAGAGAGTACAAGTGTAGTTGATTATATCTGCTCGGATAGTACAGAATTAACTGTTGTTTTTTCTGGAAGACAGATTTAGGGGTCCTTATTTCTGGTAGAGTACAGATGTAATTATTACTATATTTGGAAGTGATAGTACAACGTTTGTTATTTGTAGAAGACGAAAATAGTTTATCTATTTTCACAGACACAGAACTGATCAATCTGTGAGTGTGTATGTGTATTGTATGAATGTCCAACGTTTGAGAAATCTAAAACTGACCGAGGGTTGTGAGTAAAAACACCCAGGAATACCCGCTCCAAATTGGGAGTAGAAGCTTGGTATTCAACCCAAAGTCAGGCAATTTGAATTTTTCTCAACACTGAGGAACCATAACTAGACACCATAACAATTAAGACTGTCAGAAATGGCGGCAGAATTGATGAAGGAAGTTAACTGTCAACTTTCCGAATTTGAAATAAAGGAAAAATGTAGGTTAGTTGAAATTGAAAAATATTGATTAGCTTCTCGTTTGTAGCTGTTCAATGTTGAGAACTGTGTGTGTTGTTTTGTGGGCCCGTGTATATGTCTGAGTCTGACTATGTGTGTGTGTGAGAACAAAGAAGAGAAAGGGTGGGGGTTGAGTCAGTGAGCTGGAGTGTGTGCGATTGGGGATTACTAATACCACTTGGTATTTTATCCCATGTAATACAGTAGGATTATAAACAGCAGACTGTTGTGGATGTAATAGACAAGAAATCTCCACCTGAAAAAGTTGAAGTGAGAATTGCCACAACAGGAAAATTGAGTTGCTGTCCTACTGATGAGAAACCAGTTTTTAGAACACCCTAGGTGTTGACAAACTGGTCCAATTTTCTAAAATTGGGGTATTGGGTAGTATAGTAAAGTCCAGGGAAACTTTGCAGTGTAGAGATTGGAAGTTAATAAGAAAAGAAAAGGAATGTGTAAAGAAAGAAAAAGAATGTGTAGAAAAGGGAAAGGAACAATTAATGTTCCATAGAAAGGATTGATGAAGTCCAAATGATAGGGCAAGTGAGAAAGGTGTCATAGGCAGATTTGCAAGTGGAAAACTGTATAGAGTAACAGAATTAGAACCTATGTGGTTGAGGGATGTAAGACACTGAGTTGGTTGCATGAATTGAAAGAGAGAAGTAGGTGTTATGAAAGATGGAATGAAGGTTTTGAAAGTGAACATGAGGAATCTTTGCAAAAGCATAGGTGTTTCCTGATTTTGAATTTTAAGTGGTGTCAAACCTGAGGTGCGGGGGCAGAATTTGGTTCTCTAACTGAGAGGCAAGGTAGGTTGAGAAGGAAAAGCGTAAGTGAAATAGGATGAGCGGAAAGTTAAGAGGGGGTTGGAGATGACTGAGAGGTAAAGTAGGTTGGGCAGATGCCAGAAGGAAAGCGTAAGTGAATTGGAACGAGCGGAAAGTTTAGGGGGAAGGAGCTGTTGCCATTGGCTTGAGATTGCCTGCTCGTAAATTGGCAGGGAGGAGTGGCCAGTAAACTGGAGCCTTTGGTAGGGGGCGTAACCCCTGGCAGCTTGGTTGCCTGGGGACCGCGTGATTGGCGTATGAACAGTGAGGCCCCCCCCCTCCCTTCTTTTTCTGCTGTGAGCGTCTAGGATAGGCTTGCACACGAGGGCGGCCAAGGAGAAGACGAGTAATTTACATAATGAATGAAGGGTTTGAGAACTTGTTTTAAGGAAGTGTACGATTGGGAAAATGAATGACTAGGCCGGGACCCCAGTGGGGCTTCGGACTGCGAGTTGATGTCCAAACCTCTGGATTCCCCCTCTGACAGTGACAACAGTGAGGACATTGAGGAAGATATTAAACATATGTTTGACCTCGAGAATTACTTAATGCGTCATCAAACTGAACCGATGAGATGCAGCTGTTAAAAAAGGAAGTCACATATTTAGGCCGCATTTTGACTGAAAAGGGGCGCATTTTTGGTGACAAGCAAAAAGAAGGCGTTGCCCGAGCCCTAAAACCAATAACAAAGAAGTAAATGATGTCCCTTATAGGTGTACGCAATTATTGCCAGGCATGGATTGCAAAGTACTTAGAAATCACACGACTATTGCTGGACATCATTTATGACAAGCCAATGACATTTGAGGAAAAAAAAAATGTTTGAACACTTGAGGTTGACAAGCTTTTGAACTTGTCAAGTGTGAACTCATTGATTAAGATGTATTAGCACTACCAAATTACTATGAGCCATTTGAGCAAACAGTGACTGCAAAAAATGGTTTCATGACCTTGTGTGGCTGCAGACGCGCAGGGCTCATGAAATCACTTGCATATTAGTCACAACAATTGGATCAAGCAGCCTTCACCCACCACATTCACATTGCACGGCGACCTAATTGTCACATTACACTGATAAGGTGCGCTCAGCCCAGCGTCACTTTTTCCCGCACCAGTAGAAGGCACACCACACGACTGTGGAAGCCGAGTCCAAATTACCACCAAACAGCGACCTGACCTCTTGGACACCTTTCTCCCGACTGGAGAGTCAGTTTTTTGACGGCCGCAAAGGGGTGGGAATTTTTTTTTTAACAAAGCATTTTGTTTCAAGGGATATTAAAATCTGTATGTGCAGGACAAGCAGCAGAAACTTCTGTGCTGATCCAGAATTGTAAGATGTTTTCTAAAAAACATTTTACAATTTGGACTGACTGCCAAGATATATGTTTATGTGTTCTGTCGACATTGGGCAAACGGCGTTTTAAAAAATCACAAAAGATGAAAGAAAAGTTGTGCATAAAGCACGTCTAAATAAGTATTTGTAAATGCAAAATTTTCTGAACAGAAAATGAAACGATTACAATTGAATACTGCCTCGCAGACAATGCAGCAAGGGGTAATGCACACACACACACACACACACACGCAGCAAATCAACTTGACAATTTGATCTCACGCCAGGGAAAAATACACCACTAATTGAATGCACACATTGGGAGAAAAAAGGTGCAAACATTGCTGAGGAGTAGAGGAGTAACATGAGTGACACATGTGTGTCAACAGGGGGAAGTATGATATGAAATTGTTCCCACATATAGACTTTTCAACAAAAAACTTTTTTTTAGACAAAGTGTTAGTTGTTTGGGTTGCAATATTGTTTGGTTATAATTAATGTGTTTTCAAAATGGATTACGTTGTTTCCAACAACACATGATGATGTTAAAACAGTTGGAAAAAGTGTTGTGTAATCGAATTATCCTGACATTTGGAATTTCAAGAGTGATTTAAAGTGAAAATGATGCATTTTGTGAATAATGTTTGTAACAAGTGGGACAGTTGTTGCAAAATTGACTCAAAGCGTCATTTTGCATACAGTCTGCAGGACTTGTGGAACGCACGAATGGAACTGACTTATCAAGACAAAGAAAAAAAAAAGAGACAATGGCCAGACTGTGTTTCAATCACAGCAATGAGGATAGTGCCAGCCGAAGGAAGGACACTATCCCCTTTTTATCCTATATGGCCTCACACATAGACTCTCAGGTTCATCAGAACCACCAGCGACTGGCACATCTGTCCCAGTCCACATGAAAGACATGTTTGACCACAATTACTGGCCAGTGTGTTTTGATCCACAGATAAACCACGTCCATGTGGGAGACCAACTCTTCCTCAAGGTGCTGAAACGACCTCGTTGGGACAGTGAACGCTGGGACGGCCCTCATCAGGTGATTGCAGTGACCCCGACGGCAGCAAAGGTCGAGGGGCGTGGCGGCTGGAACCATCAGTCGCAGTGCAAGCTTCTCCGGTCCCTGCTGAAGGCTGAGCGACGCAAGTCCCTTGGAGAGGATCTCCACCACGTACACTCCAATGTACCAACAAAAGACCACAGTTGGAAAGAGGGTTTTCCGTGGCAAACACACCCCTCTCGGAAGGATGGAGCAAGCCGCCGAACAGCAACTGGGCACTGCCCTGTCGACCAGATGCATCATCTACTTCCTTGCAGGGCTGTGCCTGGTCAGCGCACAACCTCGAGACCAGGACAACGTCAAACGCAGACGAGTTGCACAGGCGCAGACTGCTGACTACACGCACATCAAATAAAACCTGCAGCCTCTGAAAAAACGCTCAAGGTCACTGATTCATGTAACTTGCATCACAGAAAAGAGTTGCAGTTGTGAATGTTTGATGTTCCGGGTTTATTTTGTACATACATGTATTGGACCAAAAACTGCATTAGCTTTGCTTTATTATCTTTTAATTGTTATTATTTTTTTGGGCTTCTCGTTCGGGGCATGGGTTTCTACCCTTTTCTCCAAGAATTTTTGAGTTTTTGGGTAGTTTTTCTCCCCCCTCAAGCGACAGCCTTTGATGATGAGATTTGAAACTTGATAAACAGGAGGGATATGTTAAAGAAATTTAAGTTTGTATGTTCATCTGTTAGTTTTGTTGTTTAGTTTGTCATCTTAGCAAGTTTCAAACTATAACTAATCTTACAGGCCCCCTTTGTTGCACATGCATTCGTATCTTTCTGGCCTCTAATTAAACTTTCGACAGCTACGGGTGCCAGGTACGGCCTCCTCGCGAATGTGACTCCCCAACGCCAGAACCCTTTTCTGTAAACACCTCCCTTGGGGTGTTGATGACCTCTTTAACCCTTCGTAGATAATGTTGGGGCCCGAGGCCTCTTAAGGCTGTAACTTCTGCATTTAGGGAGGTCCAACACAAGGCTTGGTATTTCTAAAGCAACAATATCGTCATGGCCATAAAATAAGTTCAACACGTTAAGCCTTGTGAAAATACACTACACAGGTCAAATGAAGTTCAGAGTGAACTTTTGCTGTTAGAATAAGCAGAAGTATGAACAAAAGGTGTCTTGTAAGCTGAAACCGTTAGAATAGGCAGGAAGAGGGTGGGCAAGTGGGATGGAGTCAAATGTCAAGTTTTCCATTCTGTATGTATTGCATATTCAAATTGCTTATGCTGATGCAAATAAAAACCATGTGTGCAGTCGAACACGCTGGCTTCGCCTCGGAGTTCGAGGGCTGCCCCGCGCGTAAATGACAGACAATCTTGGCTGGTTGATTCATTTGTTCAGGCTTGTTTTGATAGAAACATCCTTAACAGGAAGGTGCTCCTCTACGGCTTAACTGCCACGCACGCCGGCCGGAGCTCTGGTACGGTCCGAACCGCGCGAAACGTCGCCACCGATCGTGTCCGGGGGAACGTGCTCTTCTTCGTCCACTCTCCTCTTCGCCCACGCTCTTCTTCGGCGCACGCCGGCCGTCTAACCGCTCCAGCGCCCTGTCGTGCCGCTCGGCGAAACTACAATGCCCCCGAATATTTTTTAGACCCGCGAAGCACTGAACCCACGAAAGGTGAACCGCGAAGTAGCGAGGGTTCACTGTATGTATAAGACCAAGACCTACAAAAAAGTCTCTTGGAGCAATGAGCTAGGTTTTACAGGAAGTCGGCCACTTTGAATTTACTTAAAAGGGGGCGGGTCACCACAATGGACTTTGTGTAGAAATTATTATTGGGGCCCGAGCAGCGACCGCGGCAAGGTCCCTATTGTTTTTGTAGAAATTATTATTAGGGCCCGAGCAGCGACCGCTACGAGGTCCCAATTGTTTTTGTCGAAATCATTATTATTTTTATTATTATTATTAGGGCCCGAGCAGTGGCCGCTGCGATGTCCCTATTGTTTTTCTAGAAATTGTTATTAGGGCCCGAGCTGCGACGGCGGCGAGGTCCCTATTGTTTTTGTAGAAATTATTATTAGGGCCCGAGCAGCGACCGCTACGAGGTCCCCATTAACCGCGATAACCGAGGGTTCACTGTATTACTCTTACTCGATCTTGGCGCCGCTTTTGACACTTGATCATAACATATTATTAAAACGCCTTGAAACTTGTGTTGGCATTTCAGGTTCAGCGCTTTCTTGGATTAATTCGTATCTGTCGGAGACGACGCACCGTGTAATTTATGGCAATGCGTCTTCTGATCTTTGTAAGATCACACGCGGAGTTCCGCAGGGATTGGTACTAGATGCTACCGCTTGGTGATATTATACGGAAATATCACATTAGTTTTCATTGTTATGCTGATGATACGCAATTATACATGCCGTTGGATATAACGAATCCGTGTGATTGCTATAAATTAGAGGCATGCCTTGCCGAAATTAAACTATGAATGTCTTTCAATATTTTGCGTCTTAACTCAGATAAAACCGAGATGCTGATCATTGGACCAGCGCGTCATCTGTACCTTTTTCAAAGACACCACTATGAGTATCGATAAATTGCCCAAAAGGATTCAACAAAAAATCTCGGTCTTATATTTGACACAACTATGTCGTTTCAAATGCACATTAAAAATATTACTAGAACTGCATTTGTTCATCTGCGTAACATTGCTAAAATTCGCCCAATTCTATCAACTTGTGATGCAAAAATCTTAATCCATGCGTTTGTTACATCTCGCCT
The DNA here is from genome assembly GCF_059441095.1 of Idiotropiscis lumnitzeri. Taxonomy (NCBI): domain Eukaryota; kingdom Metazoa; phylum Chordata; class Actinopteri; order Syngnathiformes; family Syngnathidae; genus Idiotropiscis; species Idiotropiscis lumnitzeri. The sequence continues at coordinate 616,383 of NW_028283632.1, read as the reverse complement.
CGACTATTGTAACGTTTTGCTCTCGGGTCTCCCCATGTCTAGTATTAAAAGTTAGTTCAAAATGCAGCAGCTAGACTCTTGACTAGAACGAGAAAGTTTGATCATATTACCCCGATACTTGCCAATTTGAATTGGCTTCCGGTCCACTTGAGATGTGATTTTAAAGTTCTGCTACTTGCCTATAAAATATTGCATGGCTTAGCACCTTCCTATCTCGTTGACCTCGTGGTACCATATGTTCCGTCCCGAAACCTTCGCTCACAAAATGCTGGTCTTTTAGTGATCCCGCGAGCCAAAAAGAAGTCCACAGGTTCTAGAGCGTTCTCTATTCGGGCACCAATGCTTTGGAATGTACTACCCTCAGGTATTAGAGGCGCCACCTCAGTAGAAATGTTCAAAACACTATTAAAGACGCATTTATACTCTTGTGCATTTAGTTGAACTATTTGTTGGCCTGTTTACTGCCGCTTTTTCTCTTATCTTCTCTTTTCTGCCCCCTTTTCCCCAGCTGGGGGATTAGGTGACGGTGACCCACTAGGAAGTTTAAGGCATTGACAAACTGGGCATGCACCTGTTCCAGTGATGTCGTCTTCCTGCAGCGCGACATTTATTTATATACTTTAGCATCTAATTTAATTATTTGTTGGCCTGTTTACTGCCGCTTCTCCTCTTTTCTGCCCCCTCTTCCCCTGCTTGGGAATTAGGTGATGGTGACCTGCTATGAAGATTACGGCACTGACCAACCGGGGAGGGACCTGCTCTGCCGAAGTCGTCTTCATGCAGCACCTCTTCTGATTTCCCTATATTTCAGCACTTCGTTGAACTACTTGTTGGCCTGTTTACTATTTCTGTTCTTTTTTTTCTGTTCCCAATTCCACAGCTTGGGAATTAGGTGATGGTGATTCACTTGGAAGTGGCTGTTCTGAATTTACCCCAAACTGACTATTTCAAGATCAAAGGCTCAACCTCGGATATGCTGCCATGGCGATTACGGTCCTGGATGAGGACCCACTCCACTAAAGTCATCTTCCTGCAGCACTTCATTTAATTGACTCTCACATTATCTCATCTAACATTGTATAGCATCATTGTATGTGTCAAATGTTGCCCACTTGGCATCCAAAGCAGCCTGGTCATCCTGGAAGGGGGTTTCCCCCCCATCTGTGGTCCCTTCTCAAGTTTTCTCACTTTTCCCCCAATGGGGTTTTGAGTTTTTCCTTGCCCTCCTGGGGGTTAAGATCAGTGGATGTTGATTGTGGTTATGTAAAGCCCTTTGAGACTGTCTGTGATTAAGGGCTATACACATAAAATTGACTTGACTCGACTTGGACCAGAATAGAAGTGGATGAGGGAAAAAGGGAGGGGCGGTGTTGACTGATATTGTGCAGATGGAAGTAGGCTGAGGAGTAACATGAGTGACACATGTGTGTCAACAGGGGGAAGTATGATATGAAATTGTTCCCACATATAGACTTTTCAACAAAAAACTTTTTTTTAGACAAAGTGTTAGTTGTTTGGGTTGCAATATTGTTTGGTTATAATTAATGTGTTTTCAAAATGGATTACGTTGTTTCCAATAACACATGATGATGTTAAAACAGTTGGAAAAAGTCTTGTGTAATCGAATTATCCTGACATTTGGAATTTCAAGAGTGATTTAAAGTGAAAATGATGCATTTTGTGAATAATGTTTGTAACAAGTGGGACAGTTGTTGCAAAATTGACTCAAAGCGTCATTTTGCATACAGTCTGCAGGACTTGTGGAACGCACGAATGGAACTGACTTATCAAGACAAAGAAAAAAAAAAGAGACAATGGCCAGACTGTGTTTCAATCACAGCAATGAGGATAGTGCCAGCCGAAGGAAGGACACTATCCCCTTTTTATCCTATATGGCCTCACACATAGACTCTCAGGTTCATCAGAACCACCAGCGACTGGCACATCTGTCCCAGTCCACATGAAAGACATGTTTGACCACAATTACTGGCCAGTGTGTTTTGATCCACAGATAAACCACGTCCATGTGGGAGACCAACTCTTCCTCAAGGTGCTGAAACGACCTCGTTGGGACAGTGAACGCTGGGACGGCCCTCATCAGGTGATTGCAGTGACCCCGACGGCAGCAAAGGTCGAGGGGCGTGGCGGCTGGAACCATCAGTCGCAGTGCAAGCTTCTCCGGTCCCTGCTGAAGGCTGAGCGACGCAAGTCCCTTGGAGAGGATCTCCACCACGTACACTCCAATGTACCAACAAAAGACCACAGTTGGAAAGAGGGTTTTCCGTGGCAAACACACCCCTCTCGGAAGGATGGAGCAAGCCGCCGAACAGCAACTGGGCACTGCCCTGTCGACCAGATGCATCATCTACTTCCTTGCAGGGCTGTGCCTGGTCAGCGCACAACCTCGAGACCAGGACAACGTCAAACGCAGACGAGTTGCACAGGCGCAGACTGCTGACTACACGCACATCAAATAAAACCTGCAGCCTCTGAAAAAACGCTCAAGGTCACTGATTCATGTAACTTGCATCACAGAAAAGAGTTGCAGTTGTGAATGTTTGATGTTCCGGGTTTATTTTGTACATACATGTATTGGACCAAAAACTGCATTAGCTTTGCTTTATTATCTTTTAATTGTTATTATTTTTTTGGGCTTCTCGTTCGGGGCATGGGTTTCTACCCTTTTCTCCAAGAATTTTTGAGTTTTTGGGTAGTTTTTCTCCCCCCTCAAGCGACAGCCTTTGATGATGAGATTTGAAACTTGATAAACAGGAGGGATATGTTAAAGAAATTTAAGTTTGTATGTTCATCTGTTAGTTTTGTTGTTTAGTTTGTCATCTTAGCAAGTTTCAAACTATAACTAATCTTACAGGCCCCCTTTGTTGCACATGCATTCGTATCTTTCTGGCCTCTAATTAAACTTTCGACAGCTACGGGTGCCAGGTACGGCCTCCTCGCGAATGTGACTCCCCAACGCCAGAACCCTTTTCTGTAAACACCTCCCTTGGGGTGTTGATGACCTCTTTAACCCTTCGTAGATAATGTTGGGGCCCGAGGCCTCTTAAGGCTGTAACTTCTGCATTTAGGGAGGTCCAACACAAGGCTTGGTATTTCTAAAGCAACAATATCGTCATGGCCATAAAATAAGTTCAACACGTTAAGCCTTGTGAAAATACACTACACAGGTCAAATGAAGTTCAGAGTGAACTTTTGCTGTTAGAATAAGCAGAAGTATGAACAAAAGGTGTCTTGTAAGCTGAAACCGTTAGAATAGGCAGGAAGAGGGTGGGCAAGTGGGATGGAGTCAAATGTCAAGTTTTCCATTCTGTATGTATTGCATATTCAAATTGCTTATGCTGATGCAAATAAAAACCATGTGTGCAGTCGAACACGCTGGCTTCGCCTCGGAGTTCGAGGGCTGCCCCGCGCGTAAATGACAGACAATCTTGGCTGGTTGATTCATTTGTTCAGGCTTGTTTTGATAGAAACATCCTTAACAGGAAGGTGCTCCTCTACGGCTTAACTGCCACGCACGCCGGCCGGAGCTCTGGTACGGTCCGAACCGCGCGAAACGTCGCCACCGATCGTGTCCGGGGGAACGTGCTCTTCTTCGTCCACTCTCCTCTTCGCCCACGCTCTTCTTCGGCGCACGCCGGCCGTCTAACCGCTCCAGCGCCCTGTCGTGCCGCTCGGCGAAACTACAATGCCCCCGAATATTTTTTAGACCCGCGAAGCACTGAACCCACGAAAGGTGAACCGCGAAGTAGCGAGGGTTCACTGTATGTATAAGACCAAGACCTACAAAAAAGTCTCTTGGAGCAATGAGCTAGGTTTTACAGGAAGTCGGCCACTTTGAATTTACTTAAAAGGGGGCGGGTCACCACAATGGACTTTGTGTAGAAATTATTATTGGGGCCCGAGCAGCGACTGCTACGAGGTCCCCATTGTTTTTGTCGAAATCATTATTATTTTTATTATTATTATTAGGGCCCGAGCAGTGGCCGCTGCGATGTCCCTATTGTTTTTCTAGAAATTGTTATTAGGGCCCGAGCTGCGACGGCGGCGAGGTCCCTATTGTTTTTGTAGAAATTATTATTAGGGCCCGAGCAGCGACCGCTACGAGGTCCCCATTAACCGCGATAACCGAGGGTTCACTGTATTACTCTTACTCGATCTTGGCGCCGCTTTTGACACTTGATCATAACATATTATTAAAACGCCTTGAAACTTGTGTTGGCATTTCAGGTTCAGCGCTTTCTTGGATTAATTCGTATCTGTCGGAGACGACGCACCGTGTAATTCATGGCAATGCGTCTTCTGATCTTTGTAAGATCACACGCGGAGTTCCGCAGGGATTGGTACTAGATGCTACCGCTTGGTGATATTATACGGAAATATCACATTAGTTTTCATTGTTATGCTGATGATACGCAATTATACATGCCGTTGGATATAACGAATCCGTGTGATTGCTATAAATTAGAGGCATGCCTTGCCGAAATTAAACTATGAATGTCTTTCAATATTTTGCGTCTTAACTCAGATAAAACCGAGATGCTGATCATTGGACCAGCGCGTCATCTGTACCTTTTTCAAAGACACCACTATGAGTATCGATAAATTGCCCAAAAGGATTCAACAAAAAATCTCGGTCTTATATTTGACACAACTATGTCGTTTCAAATGCACATTAAAAATATTACTAGAACTGCATTTGTTCATCTGCGTAACATTGCTAAAATTCGCCCAATTCTATCAACTTGTGATGCATAATCTTAATCCATGCGTTTGTTACGTCTCGCCTCGACTATTGTAACGTTTTGCTCTCGGGTCTCCCCATGTCTAGTATTAAAAGTTAGTTCAAAATGCAGCAGCTAGACTCTTGACTAGAACGAGAAAGTTTGATCATATTACCCCGATACTTGCCAATTTGAATTGGCTTCCGGTCCACTTGAGATGTGATTTTAAAGTTCTGCTACTTGCCTATAAAATATTGCATGGCTTAGCACCTTCCTATCTCGTTGACCTCGTGGTACCATATGTTCCGTCCCGAAACCTTCGCTCACAAAATGCTGGTCTTTTAGTGATCCCGCGAGCCAAAAAGAAGTCCACAGGTTCTAGAGCGTTCTCTATTCGGGCACCAATGCTTTGGAATGTACTACCCTCAGGTATTAGAGGCGCCACCTCAGTAGAAATGTTCAAAACACTATTAAAGACGCATTTATACTCTTGTGCATTTAGTTGAACTATTTGTTGGCCTGTTTACTGCCGCTTTTTCTCTTATCTTCTCTTTTCTGCCCCCTTTTCCCCGGCTGGGGGATTAGGTGACGGTGACCCACTAGGAAGTTTAAGGCATTGACAAACTGGGCATGCACCTGTTCCAGTGATGTCGTCTTCCTGCAGCGCGACATTTATTTATATACTTTAGCATCTAATTTAATTATTTGTTGGCCTGTTTACTGCCGCTTCTCCTCTTTTCTGCCCCCTCTTCCCCTGCTTGGGAATTAGGTGATGGTGACCTGCTATGAAGATTACGGCACTGACCAACCGGGGAGGGACCTGCTCTGCCGAAGTCGTCTTCATGCAGCACCTCTTCTGATTTCCCTATATTTCAGCACTTCGTTGAACTACTTGTTGGCCTGTTTACTATTTCTGTTCTTTTTTTTCTGTTCCCAATTCCACAGCTTGGGAATTAGGTGATGGTGATTCACTTGGAAGTGGCTGTTCTGAATTTACCCCAAACTGACTATTTCAAGATCAAAGGCTCAACCTCGGATATGCTGCCATGGCGATTACGGTCCTGGATGAGGACCCACTCCACTAAAGTCATCTTCCTGCAGCACTTCATTTAATTGACTCTCACATTATCTCATCTAACATTGTATAGCATCATTGTATGTGTCAAATGTTGCCCACTTGGCATCCAAAGCAGCCTGGTCATCCTGGAAGGGGGTTTCCCCCCCATCTGTGGTCCCTTCTCAAGTTTTCTCACTTTTCCCCCAATGGGGTTTTGAGTTTTTCCTTGCCCTCCTGGGGGTTAAGATCAGTGGATGTTGATTGTGGTTATGTAAAGCCCTTTGAGACTGTCTGTGATTAAGGGCTATACACATAAAATTGACTTGACTCGACTTGGACCAGAATAGAAGTGGATGAGGGAAAAAGGGAGGGGCGGTGTTGACTGATATTGTGCAGATGGAAGTAGGCTGACCGGGTTGTGTTATTATGCTTATGGAAAGATAGAGTGCTGTCAAGGATGACACCCAGACTCTTGACCTGAGGGGATGGGAAAACAATGGAGGGGCCAACAGGAATGGGAAAACTGCCAATTTTGGATTGTATTGATTTTGTACTGAAAAGAATAACTTCTGTTTTGTCGCTGTTAAGCCTCATGAAATTATTAGAAAACCAGTCATTGATTTCAGATAGACAGGAGGTGACGGAGGTGGGAGGGAGTGATATGCTGGGTTTGCAGGAGAACTAGAGCTGGGTGTCATCCGCGAAGCAATGGAAAGCGATATTGAATTTTCGGAAAATTCTGCCAAGGGGAAAGAGGTATATGATAAATAATAGGGGGGCCAGGACCGAGCCTTGGGGCAAACCTGAGGTGACTGGGAGGGACTTTGATGAGAAATATTTAAGCTGGATGAACTGAGTGCGGTCTTTGAAGTATGAATGGAACCAGTTGAGGGCGGTGTGGGTGATGCCGATGGAAGAAAGTCTTTTGAGAAGGATGGTGTGTGAGATGGTGTCAAAGGCCGCAGTCAGGTTAAGAAGGATGACAATGGAGAATGAATCTGAGTCAGCTGCAATGAGGAGAGCAGAGGTGACCTTGAGTAGAGTTGATTCAGTGCTGTGAAGTGCACGGAAACCGGACTGAAAGGGTTATTGCAGGTGAGATGAGAGTGGAGTTGAGTGGCGACTACATTATCTAGGACTTTTGAAATGAATGGTAGGTAGGAAATAGGGCGGAGGTTCAGGAAATAGTACTGAGCGGCTTTTTCTTAATCTCATGAGAAAATGTACTCGGGCAAGCACAGTCGAAAAGAGTCGTGCGTTATCTCAGCCCAGCCTCACATTCTTCCCCCGGCACGGGTCTACGTCCAAGGGAAGGTCCTCTCCAGATTAATCATTGTCTGGATGGTTGATTCCCAGCTGGTCCCCAAGACTGGTATTCCACGGCTGGCCTTCTCCGGCGGGCAGTCTCTCCGTCTCTCCTGCTGGTATTCCCCTGTAATCTTGTCAGTGTGCATGTATGTGTGCTCCAAAATCAAATTATGTCTTTCAGAATGTGTTTTTGCAATGGCGTCCCCTTGAACCCTCCAATCAATCAATCAAATTTTATTTATAAGAGCACTTTTCATACATAAAATGCGGCTCAAAGTGCTGTACAATAAAAACATCCAAATTACAACGAAAAACTAAAACCCATTCCACCCACTCAACATAAACACAAGACACATCCACATACACACCTGAACTCGCACACACACAGAACACTCGCATTCACACAACTTAATAAACCATCTTAGTAGAAAGACAGGGTAAGGCACAGAGAAACCATATGAGAAAATGTACCCAGGGTAGGTCATCCGCGCTGAGAGGGATGACGGCTCACGCCCACAGGGAGCTGCGCCAACACACAGACCCCTAGCCCAGACTGACCGGGGTAGACCCTACACATAGTGCAGAGGGCCCCGGTCCGCCGGGCCTAAGGAGCCTCCGGGATGAAGCCCCCTGTGAGAAGGCCAGCCACACCTCCCAGCGCGGAGGCCCCCCTTGAGGAAACACTGGAGCTAAAATATATAAAAGAAAATGATAATGCTAAACAAAAAAGAAGCTAAAAATTAAAGGACAATAATATAAAAAGACGAAGCTAAAATATATAAGAAAAATTATGATACTAAAAGACAGAGAAGAAGCTAAAAATTAAAAGACAATAATATAAAACGACGGAGCTAAAATATATAAGAAAAATGATGATACTAAAAGACAAAGAAGCTAAAAAAAATTAAAGACAATGATAATATATAAAATGACAATCCTGAATTAAAAGACTAAGATAAATTATTTAAAAGCCAAACAAAAAAGGTGAGTCTTGAGCAGGGGTGGGCAATTATTTTTTCCATGGGGCCACATAAGAAACATAAAATATTGTGGAGGGCCGGGCCAAAAGGCTGAACTCAATTCTGTATAATATTAATTGTATTTCTTTTTTAAAAAGCAGTAAATAGCACTGTTTTGACAAGCTGGCATTAAAGTTAAGCAATGAAACTAAATACCAAATAAACTGAAAAAATGAGGTTGCCTTACAAAAATGTATTCATTCAAATTTCTCAACACAATGGTAGACAAAATATTAACATTTTTTACTATTTGTGACTCATATTAGTAAACATATTCTGTCACATTTTGAGTTCCATATACTGTTGGATAGTTGTGTAAAGGTTCTGAGCATTTTAAAGACATCACAATATTGTCTTTTTGCACCAAACATTAAGCAAGATACAACATATTGACTGTCACTGAACTGTGATTTTGAGAAAAAGTGTCCCAGTTCATTGTTATCTGGTGCCGTTTTTATATTTCTCTGCATGTTTCGTCTGGTAGTGCCGACTCAAATTGTAGTCCTTCAACACGGCGATCTGCTCCCCGCAAACTAAACACACAGCTTTACCTCTAACTTCAGTAAATAAATACTTCGCTGTCCAATTTTTGTTGAAAATTCTACATTCGGCATCTACCTTTCTTTTTGTAGCCTGAGCGGACATTTTTGAGGGCGAACGTTGTCTTGTTGTGATTCAATCGCGCGCATGTCTTGATAAACGCATTACGTCATTATGTGCGACGCACATTGTGCGGGAATAAAAAAAAAAAACAATTTCAGAATAAAAGCAGTGCAGCTTTCGCCCATGAATGAGGTGAAATTAAAAAGTATGTTTATTTTGAAATTTCCAATTAACCTTACACTCGCGGTCAGAGTCAACCAAAGGTATGTGGCCCGGGCCATACAATGCCCAGGTCTGTCATACGGGCCAGTCAGTGCCACCCGGCGGGCCGGATGTGGCCCGCGGGCCGTGCAATGCCCAGGTCTGGTCTTGAGCCTCCTTTTAAAAATATCAACAGTCTCTGCGGACCTGATGTCCTCCGGCAGGCTATTCCATAGACGAGGACCAGAATGGCTGAATGCAGCCTCGCCATGTGTTCCAGTCCTCACCCGAGGAATAATTAACAGGCCGGTGCCAGAGGACCTCAGGGTCCGCGAGGATGGCCCAAGACCGTTAAGGCATTTAAAAACTAATTGAAGAACCTTAAAATCAATCCTGAAACACACGGGGAGCCAATGCAGCGATTTTAAAACTAAATCCAGTGCCCAATTTGGTATGTTTGCATCTCTATGTCCTATGTGGAGAATGTGCTTTGTCATATTTGTCCATGAAGTGCTGTCTGGCTTGTCATCAGTTTGTAATGTGCAGACTGAATATGTATGATGTGAATGTGAGTGTAGGTCATGAAAATACTATGTTCACACATTTATAAACTAAGTAATATAACTTTAGCATGTGAAAATAATATCATAAATCAGTAAAGACCATGACTACAATCAGTCATTCCTATGCGTAGTAGAATTAGAATTAGAATTAGAAATCCCTTTATTGTCATTGTACTCAAGTGTGCAACGAGATTAGAAGGCTCCCCAATCCAGTGCAATACAACAATAAGACAGACAAATATATAAATTAGATTAATAAATAAGAGAGTGCAATGGAATTTAGTACAGAATAGGGTATATAAAAACACATCACGATGCTGTTCTGCAAGGTAAGGGTGTTCTCGTGTGTGTGTGAGAGTTCAGAATGGAGATGGCTCTCGGAAAGCAACTGTTTCTCAGTCTATTGGTCCTCGATTTGATGCATCTGTAGCGCCTGCCAGAGGGCAACAGGTCGAACAGGTGTGAGTTTGGGTGGGTATTGTCTTTGACGATGTTGAGAGCCCTTCTGAGGCACCGGGCGGTGTAGATGTCCGACAGTGAGGGGAGAGGGCAGCCAATAATCCTTTGCGCTGTTTTGACTGTCCTCTGGAGCCTCACTCTGTCGGCCTCAGTGCAGCCGCTGTACCAGGTGGAGACACAGTACGTCAACAGGCTCTCAATGGACGAGTGGTAGAAGGCTAGCAGCAGCTTCCTGTCCAGGTTGAATTTCCTGAGGACTCTCAGGAAGTGCAGACGCTGGTGGACCTTCTTTACCACTGCTGTGGTGTTGTGAGTCCAAGAAAGGTCGTCGGAGATCTGTACTCCCAGGAACTTGAACGTGTGGACCCTCTCCACACACACGCCTTCGATGCAGAGGGGGGGCGGCACCGTCTTGTTCCTCCTGAAGTCGACGACAATCTCCTTTGTTTTTGCAGTGTTAAGGTGCAGTCTGTTGTCCTTGCACCAAGCTGTCAGTCTCTTTACCTCCTCTCTGTAGGCTGTCTCGTCACCTTCCGAGATCAGACCGACCACTGTCGCGTCGTCAGCAAACTTGACGATGGTGTTGTTGCCATGGGCCGGGCTGCAGTCGTAGGTGTAGAGGGCGTATAGGAGAGGGCTCAGCACGCATCCTTGAGGGGAACCGGTGCTCAGCATGCAGGTGGAGGACGTGTAGGGGCCGAGCAACACAGTCTGGGGTCTGTTGGTCAGAAAGTCCTTAATCCAGATGCGTGTGAGGGCAGGGAGGCCGAGAATGTCAAGTTTGGCGACGTGGATGTCTGGGATGATTGTGTTGAATGCCAAGCTGTAGTCCACAAAGAGCATCCTTGCATAGCTCTGCTGTTGTTCCAGGTGGCCCAGCACAACATGCAGAGCAGTGTTGATGGCGTCCTCAGTGGATCTGTTAGCCCAGTATGCAAACTGGTAGGGGTCCAGAGTGGGAGGAAGGCAGTCCCTGATGTGCTGGAGAACCAGCCTCTCGAAGCACTTCATGATGACTGGTGTGAGAGCAACAGGACGGTAGTCATTCAGGTGGACGGCTGGTGACTTTTTGGGGACAGGAATAATGATGGAAGTTTTCAAGCAGGAGGGGATGACTGCTTGAGCCAGGGAGCGGTTGAAGATCCTGCAGAATACATGTGACAGTTGGTGGGCACATGTTTTGAGGACCTTGCCTGGTATTCCGTCGGGTCCAGTAGCTTTCCTGGGGTTAACAGCCAGGAGCGCGCGCCTCACATCGTGTTCCTCTACGGTGAGTGGGGGGGAGTTGGAGCATGAAGTGCGGGGGTGTGACGGTTGGGGCGAGTCAAAGCGAGCAAAGAAGCAGTTAAGCTCCTCTGCCAGCGATGCACTCGGGTCTGCAGAGGTCGTGCTGCTGCCACGGAAGTTGGTGATGCTCCGTAGACCCTGCCACACCTCCCGTGGTCTGTTACTGGCAAGGTGGGCCTCCAGCCTCCCCTTGTAGGTTGCCTTGGCTAGCTTGATGCCTTTGCTCAGGTCAGCACGAGCCACCCTGTACTGGGCTTTGTCGCCTGACCTGAAGGCAGCGTCACGGGCCTTGAGGAGAGAGCGAACCCTGCTGGACATCCAGGGCTTCGCATTTGGGAAGGTCCGTATAGTCCTGTGTAGGGACACAGTTTCCATGCAGAACTTGATGTAGTCCACTACACAATGTGTGTAGACATCAAGGTCCTGATGATCAAAGAGGCCCCAGTTTGTGTCTTGAAAGCAGTCCTGTAATTCACTCATGGCGCCGTCACGCCAGGTTTTCACAGTCTTTGTGGTGGGCCTGAATCTGCGCCTGAGAGGGATGTATGCAGGTGCGAGCTGCAAGGACAGGTGGTCTGACTGGCCGAGGGGGGCGAGTGGGAGGGCCCTGTATGCGTGCTTGATGTTCGAGTACACATGGTCGAGAGTGTTGTCTCCCCTCGTTGGGCACTTGACATGCTGGTGAAACTCTGGGAGTACAGTCTTTAAATTGGCCTTATTAAAGTCTCCCGCTACTACGTGAACGCCATCAGGGTGGGCCCGCTGATGTTTATTGATGACGCACGCGAGTAGCGAGAGCGCCGTGCTAGTGCTAGCGTCGGGAGGGATGTAAACAGCTGTGACAATCACGACCGTTAGCTCCCTCGGGAGAAAATAAGGCCGGCATTTAACGGACATGAACTCGATGTCGGGGGAAGAGTGCTTCTCGACGATCGTGCTATCGCCGCACCAGTTCTCATGCACGTAAACACAGAGCCACCCCGCCCCGTCTCTTACCGGTGTCCCTTGTCCGATCCGCGCGATGTAGCGAGCGCCCGGCCAGCTGGATGCTAGCATCGGGGACGTCTGCGTGCAGCCAGGATTCCGTGACGACGATCACACTGCTGTCTCGCACATAGCGGTTTCCCAGGATTTGTAATCCCAGGTCGTCGATTTTGTGGACCACGGATCTGGCGTTGGTGAGGTACAGACTCGGCAGTGGTTGCCTATGGGGCTGCCGTCGCAGCCGTTGCAAGACACCGGACCTGCAGCCCCGCTTCTGCTTCCTCTCTCTGCGTCGCCTGCGCCGCCTCCCGGTCCCGATGACAAGCCACGGTGAGCCGGGCAGCCTCGCCAGTTCGTCCGGAATTTTGCGATCATAGCATATTCAGTAAATATAAACCTGCTAAATTAAATAATTGACATTCTGTCCCATAAATGTTTAAAATGCCGGTAATTGCCATACAATCCTTCAAGGGTCGACGAGCGATGTTCGGGAGGAGGAGCAGTGGTGGTGGTGCGTTTCCCTCGGGCATGTGTCGGTAAATCCAGCGGAGTTCAGCGGCAGTGGATTGAAGTTGTCCTGACACAGGTTGATGACATGACAGGAACAGGCAGAAGTGCGAGAAGCAGACTGGCCTGCGGGTCCACATGGCAGACAGGTGCTAACTTTGATAGGTAAGCTAAACTTTAGCCACAGTAGACGCGTCAGCGACTATGCAATCGGTGGGTGGCATTCATGAGAATCGGGATCGCTCAACATACAGATAATAATAAATAAAATCACTGTAACTGGAGGGATTGTAAACTGCTAAAGCAGGTACAACAAGCGGATCCAAAAAATTCCTGAGAGTTACCGGTGAGCAGTGGCAGCCAAACGTGCCAGCGTCCACTCAACCGGGAGTTGATTCAATATTCACAATATTTTATTATTTTGTCGTACAGTTGTTTAAAAATGGCTCGCTATCGCCCCCTAGAGAAAAAAAAACAACAAAAAAAAACAGCCCCATATCTCTGTTTCACCAAACTGAAAATTTGATGAAGTGTGTACAAAGCCAAGACCTAATAAAAAGTCTCATGGAGCCGTATGCTAAATTGAACAGGAAGTCGGCCATTCTAAATTTATCAGAATCCGAAATCCTTTTATTGTCATTGTACAGTGTGCAACAAGATTAGGGAGCTCCCCTCTCCAGTGCAATACAACAATAATTTAATCAAATATATAAATTAGATAAATAAGAGAATAAATATTGTGATGGAAAATAGTATGAAATTGGAGAAATACAACACAATACGTCGCTGTTCAGCAAGGTAAGGGTGGTCGTGTGTGTGTGCATGTGTGTGAGAGTTCAGAATGGTGATGGCTCTCGGAAAGAAAATGTTTTTCAGTCTATTAGTCTTTGATTTGATGCACCTGTAGTGCCTGCCAACAAATTTACTTCAAACATTGACGAGGCTTTGAAAACAAAAGCTGCTCTAACTTTAACTACAAGCAAATTCCTCTTGAAGATTCCTCACGTTATTTCTCGGAAATATTTCACATTTCCAACGTGCCAGTACCCCAACGTTGTCCGGGTGGCGAGGGCCCTTTATAGCTGCTCGCAGTTTTTAATTAATTTTTTTAAATCAATGGTGATGACAGTGAAATATGTCTTGTCTGGTATCATGATAGCTGGAGGATATTTTGTCATGATATTTTAGTCAGGCCTGATAACAGTGATGTATGCTGATTTAAGGCTACTTTTATTTTGAAATGCCGTATCACATTTTGGTGGGACCGCATTTGATGGACAACTGGGGTTGTCTAGTGTCCCCCAAAATGGGTCTGATATCACGATAGCTCGAGGGTATTTTGAAATGATTATTTTAAAATCAGTGTTGATGACAATGAAATGTGCATATTTCAGGTGGGTTTTTTTTTTATTGTGAAATTACACATCAGATTTTGATGGGACCATTTTTGATGAACAGCTGGGGTCGTCTAGTGTCCAACAAAACTAGTCTGGTATTACGACAGCTCCAGCTCTTTTATTTTAAAATGCCTCCTTACATTTTGATGGGACTACTTTTGGTGGAAAGCTGTGTTGTCTTGTGTCCTCCAAACCTGGTTTGGTATTACCATAGCTAGAGGATATTTTTTAATGAAATTTTAAAGTCAGGCATGATGACAGTGAAATGTGCAGATTTCAGGCAACTTTTAGTTTGAAATTACAAATTAGATTTCGATGGGACCACTTTTTATGGACAGCTGGGGTAGTCTCGTGTCCCACAAAACTGGTCTGGTATCACGATAGCTCGAGCTATTTTTTTTTTAACTCAGTGGTGATGACCGTGAAATAAGCGAATTTCAGGCTACTTTTATTTTGAAGTGACACATCACATTTTGATGTGACCACTTTTGGTGGACAGCTGGTGTGGTCTAGTATCCCCAATCCTGGTTTGGTATCACGATAGTTTGAGGATATTTTTTAAAGATTTTTCTTTTAAATCAGTGTTGATCACAGTGCATATTTCAGGTGATTTTTTTATTTTTAAATGCCACATCAAATTTTGAAGTGACCACTTTTTGTGGACAACTGGGGTGGTCTGGTGTCCCGCAGAACTTGTCTGGTATCACGATAGCTTGAGGATTTTGTAATGATTTTAATTTTTTTAATCATTGGTGACGACAGACAAATAAGCAAATTTTCACGCTTTTATTTTTAAATATCCCATCAGATTTTGATGGGACCACATTTGTTTTTACGGTTCCGTCACCACGCGAGTGGCTACCTGCTAAAGCAGCACGGCTCACTATTTGAGCCTTTTTCGCGTGTTTTTTCCTTTACCCAGTTTTATTTATTTTACCTCATCGCAGCAATGGACATCCAAATTGCGGTGGTTTTATTGCTGCTGGGGGCTGTTTTTTGCGTGATCGTGTCCGGAGATGTCACTGGGAGCTACGGATCAATCGTTTACACAAGAGATCAGCTGTTAGCACTTCGTGCTAACCCCGTGCCGACTCCCGGAGCGAGACCCGATATCCCCCACGAGTTGAGGAGGAAGAGACGGGGGATGTCGCGCGGGGGCGAAACGCCAGGCAAAGAGGAGGCGTGACCACCCCGTCCTCCTGTCCGTTTTTATGGGAAATGTTAGATACCTTCCCAAGAAAATGGACGCGGCACGAGAGGAACTTCCAATGAGCTAGCTTGCTGATGTTCACGGATTCATGGCTAACAGACCTAACGCCGGACACCGTCGTGGAATTTGACGGCTTCCAAATACTACTTGCGGACAGGACACTGGAAAGCGGTAAGAGGAAAGAGGAGGGCTGGCTGTGTTTGTTAATGATAGATAGTGTAACCCTAGGCACATCACAGCTAAGGAGCAACTTTCCAGTCGGGACAATGAGCTGCTAGCTGTTAGCATGCGTCCATACTTGACAAGCATCGCGAGTTAACAAGGACGTGCACGTAACAGGTGCATGAGTAAACTGCTTAAAACTTTGATCGTCATTCAGCTGACCTACAAATTGAGACGCTACAGTCAGTTTGACGTTTTTGTTTGCTTGATTGTGGATTGACATGGAGGAACAAGACAGTGGAAAGCGGACATTAAAAATGACGGAGAAAAGCTGTAGAAGATCACAAGCCTAAACGGATGCAGGCACGCAGGTGCAAATTTGCTCAATTGACCTCCATGCAACGTCAAATTGAACAATTGATGGAGGATGATGCAAATGTTGACGCTGTAAAAAACTGAGCTTTGTGTTTGCTTTAGCGGCATGGAGCAAGAATTTGTGGACCTCAATTCCGGTGTGCAAAATTTAAAGACTGAAGAGGATTTTGTCGATGACCAAAATAACTGGTTTGATCCAAAAAATGTAATTAATGGAAATGTGAGCAATGGAAGAAGGACGTTTTGAAACGTGCAGAGGAAGGATGCAATAAACAAATATCACCTGATGATAGTAGATCTGCATCAACTAACTACACCCATAGAAGTAGAAGTAAAGAATCTAACAGACAGAAGCTCACTTCTGTCAACGTCTTCAATTAAATTAAAGGCTCAAATGGAACGAGCATGTTTAAAGGCAAAGGCTGCTGATTTACAACAAAGGTTGGCACTTGAGCAAGAAGAAGCTGCAATTAAGGCAAAGAAGGAAATGCATGCAATGCAAACGGCACTCC